>NC_134498.1:47197266-47421618 GCF_040206685.1 Ascaphus truei
TGGTGCAGTGTGCTATATAAGTAATGGTGCAGTGTGCTATATAAGTAATGGTGCAGTGTGCTATATAAGTAATGGTGCAGTGTGCTATATAAGTAATGGTGCAGTGTGCTATATAAGTAATTGGTGCAGTGTGCTATATAAGTAATGGTGCAGTGTGCTATATAAGTAATGTGCAGTGTGCTATATAAGTAATGGTGCAGTGTGCTATATAAGTAATGGTGCAGTGTGTGCTATATAAGTAACGACGCAGTGTGCTATATAAGTAACGACGCAGTGTGCTATATAAGTAACGACGCAGTGTGCTATATAAGTAACGGTGCAGTGTGCTATATAAGTAACGACGCAGTGTGCTATATAAGTAATGGTGCAGTGTGTGCTATATAAGTAACGACGCAGTGTGCTAAATAAGTAACGACGCAGTGTGCTATATAAGTAACGACGCAGTGTGCTATATAAGTAACGACGCAGTGTGCTATATAAGTAACGACGCAGTGTGTGCTATATAAGTAACGACGCAGTGTGTGCTATATAAGTAATGGTGCAGTGTGTGCTATATAAGTAACGACGCAGTGTGCTATATAAGTAACGGCGCAGTGTGCTATATAAGTAACGATGCAGTGTGCTATATAAGTAAAGATGCAGTGTGCTATATAAATAATGACGCAGTGTGCTATATAAATAACGACGCAGTGTGCTATATAAGTAACGGCGCAGTGTGCTATATAAGGAACGACGCAGTGTGCTATATAAGTAACGGCGCAGTGTGCTATATAAATAACGGCGCAGTGTGTGCTATATAAATAACGGCGCAGTGTGCTATATAAATAACGACGCAGTGTGCTATATAAGTAACGGCGCAGTGTGCTATATAAATAACGGCGCAGTGTGTGCTATATAAATAACTCGCAGTGTGCTATATAAATAACGGCGCAGTGTGTGCTATATAAGTAACGGCGCAGTGTGCTATATAAATAACGACGCAGTGTGCAATATAAGAAACGGCGCAGTGTGCTATATAAATAACGACGCAGTGTGCTATATAAGTAACGGCGCAGTGTGCTATATAAATAACGGCGCAGTGTGCTATATAAATAACGGCGCAGTGTGTGCTATATAAATAACGGCGCAGTGTGTGCGGGCGCAGCTCTCTAACAGGCGGTCTCTCTGCTTCTCCCCCAGCTGCCGTTCGAGGTGGAGGTGTACTATATTCAGCACATGCTGCTATACTTGGTGCCACTTTACCTGCTCCGGAAAGGAGGTACATTCTTCTACTGACATGTATATAATATGGGGGCATCCGTGTCGCTTACCACTGGCACTTACGGGGTTAAAAAATAATAGCAGCGCGGTTCTGGAGTTAGGAGGCCGTTCTGTATAGCGGAACCATCCGTGCAAAGTTCTCTGCACTGTCTCTTTAGAACATTTGCCACATTTTCCTGCTTGGGGGCGCAGCAGTTTATGGCGTTGTTTTTCTGCGTAATTATGTAACCAGCGCTTTGCGCACACCTGCTCCGGCCTTCGGGCAGAATGCATGGTATGTTGTCTCGTACTGGTTACTTAACGAGCTGCATAACGAATTGTGAATCGCCCTTGTGTGCCGTCCGGTGTGTACTGCTGCCATCTAGTGTTGGACGGAGGCAGTGCGCCTCCAACCTCCTGCAAGGCGCCGAGCGCGTTATCGCGCCGTGTCACTGTAAAACCGCAGACCGACTCGCTCATCGCTTTGCATTAACATTCTGCGCCTCACACATCGAAATCTGCTGACTCCGGTGTTTTGTAGGAGCGCGGCAGCCGCGCTAAAACCTCCTGTGTTCGCAAACCGCTGCTCTCCCACCCCCCCGTCGCTGGGACGTGTGTATACAGAAGCCCTCGCGTGTTACAAAAGCAGCGAGACTATCCCGAATACCGTCAGGGGGCTGACATGTTGGCCCTTCCGCTGCCAAAGGCGTCTGAAACGCATTGCGCTCTCTGGCGGCGAAAGGGTTACTACGTTTTGGGATGTCATTTGAGACACGTGAAGTGTTTGGGATATCTGGATATCTTTATCTGTTAACCCCTTAAGTTTAAAAAGTGTTAAACAATTATCTAATGTCCCATGGTCTGCACCTTATCCCTTTATGGATCCGTCCCTTATAGTTGGAAGTGTAGTTTGCTGCTTTTTATTATTGCTTTAACCAATCGGAATGGTTATTTTTCCCTAGGAGTTTACACTCCAGAACCGCTGTGGAATTTCTGGTGGGCAATTTTAGCAACTGGACTCATGTTTTTTTACCACTTCAGCTTCCTGCAGATTCTGGGATTGGTGAGTCATGAATAACCCAGTGATATCTTTACTATATATTTGTGAAAGCGTCAACGTTTCTATGTCTGTATGTGTCTCCCTGTGTCCCTCCCTGTGTCCCTAGCGGCAATCCCATTGGACCTTGGGCCAGGCCAATGAGATTGCTCCCTTGGCCCGCCCGCCCCCCGCACACCTCTCAATGGCCTGAGGCGGAGTGACGGGCCAAAAGAGAGACGCACACACACACACCCCCTCCCCCACGCTCTCTGCGGCTCTCCCCTCACATAGGCCGCTCCCCCAGCTGACCATCCCCGAGAGCGCTCCCCACGGCTCTCACCATCCCGAGAGCGCTCCCCACGGCTCTCACCATCCATAGGCCACTCCCTCACCCGGCGCTCTCCCTCACCCGGCACTCTCCCTCACCCCCCGCCCGCTCCCCCCCCCTCTCCCACCCGCTCACCACCCCCGCCGCTTATCCCCCCCCCCACCCACACACACACAGAGCACGCTCTCTGCGGCTCTCCCCTCACACAGGCCGCTTCTCCGGCTGTCTCCGCCTCTCCCCGCGGGAGGCACAGCACCTCCTCACCGGAGCGTCTCAGCCTCTCCGCTGAGGAGCCCGAGGTGGAGGAGGAGGGCGGCCGGTACCCGGAGGAACAGGAGCGCGGCCGTGTGCAAGGTGAGGAAACGCAGGGGAATTACCGCGTCCCTGACTCACCCTGCCCTTTGCCCCCCCCCTACCCTCCCTGCCCCCCCTACCCTCCCTGCCCCCCTACCCTCCCTGCCCCCCCTTCCCACTTGCCCCCCCTGCCCTCCCTCCCCCTGCCCTCCCTCCCCCTGCCCTTTGCCCCCCTGCTCTCCCTCCCCCTGCCCTCCCTCCCCCTGCCCTCCCCTGCCCTTTGCCCCCTGCCCTCCCTCCCCCTACCCTTTGCCCCCTGCCACCCAGCCCTTTGCCCCCTGCCCCCCCAGCTCTTTGCCCCCTGCCCCCCCAGCTCTTTGCCCCCTGCCCTCCCTCCCCCTGCCTTTTGCTCCCTGCCCTTTGCCCCCTGCCCTCCCTCCCCCTGCCCCTGCCCTCCCTCCCCCTGCCCTTTGCCCCTGCCCTCCCTCCCCCTGCCCTTTGCCCCCTGCCCTCCCTCCCCCTGCCCTTTGCCCCCTGCCCCCCCTGCCCTTTGCCCCCTGCCCTCCCTCCCCCTGCCCTTTGCTCCCTGCCCTCCCTCCCTCCCCCTGCCCTTTGCTCCCTGCCCTCCCTCCCTCCCCCTGCCCTTTGCTCCCTGCCCTCCCTCCCTCCCACTGCCCTTTGCTCCCTGCCCTCCCTCCCTCCCTCCCCCTGCCCTTTGCTCCCTGCCCTCCCTCCCTCCCCCTGCCCTCCCTCCCTCCCCCTGCCCTTTGCTCCCTGCCCTCCCTCCCCCTGCCCTTTGCTCCCTGCCCTCCCTCCCCCTGCCCTTTGCCCCCTGCCCTTTGCCCCCTTCCCTCCCTCCCCCTGCCCTTTGCCCCCTGACACCCTCCACCTGCCCCCCCAGCCCTTTGCCCCCTGCCCCCCCAGCCCTTTGCCCCCCCAGCCCTTTTCCCTCCCTGCCCTTTGCCCCTCCCTGACCTTTGCCCTGCCCCTCCCTGCCCTTTGCCCCTCCCCTCCCTGCCCTTTGCCCCTCCCTGCCCTTTGCCCCCCCCCCGCCCCTCCCTGCCCTTTGCCCCCCCCCGCCCCTCCCTGCCCTTTGCCCCCCCCACCCCTCCCTGCCCTTTGCCCTCCCCACCCTTCTACGCCTCTTGGCAGCCCTTCTACGCCCCCCCCCCCCCCCCCCGCCCTTCCACTCCATGCCCCCTGCCCTTCCACGCCCGGGCAACGCCGGGTATATCAGCTAGTACTGTATACAAAGAGATATATAGCTCCACTGTTCACTTTATTTGGGCTGGGATAAGTTGTAGCAAGTGTCATTCTTCCTAGTGATAACGTGTGTGTGTGTGTGTGTGTGTGTGTGTGTGTGTGTGTGTGTGTGTGTGTGTGTGTGTGTGTGTGTGTGTGTGTGTGTGTGTGTGTGTGTGTGTGTGTGTGTGTGTGTGTGTGTGTGTGTGTGTGTGTGTGTGTATATACTCAGATCTGTGCTTGTCACAAATAATATCTAACACTTACAATCCGGCAAGTAAAGGAAGACGCGCAGATAAAAGTTATCACATTTCCACACGTGGACACTGAGCGGTGACGGTGGGCAGGGAGTGTGGCGGTGGACACTGAGCGGTGTCGGTGGGCAGGGAGTGTGGCGGTGGACACTGAGCGGTGTCGGTGGGCAGGGAGTGTGGCGGTGGACACTGAGCGGTGTCGGTGGGCAGGGAGTGTGGCGGTGGACACTGAGCGGTGTCGGTGGGCAGGGAGTGTGGCGGTGGACACTGAGCGGTGTCGGTGGGCAGGGAGTGTGGCGGTGGACACTGAGCGGTGTCGGTGGGCAGGGAGTGTGGCGGTGGACACTGAGCGGTGTCGGTGGGCAGGGAGTGTGGTGGTGGACACTGAGCGGTGTCGGTGGGCAGGGAGTGTGGCGGTGGACACTGAGCGGTGTCGGTGGGCAGGGAGTGTGGCGGTGGACACTGAGCGGTGTCGGTGGGCAGGGAGTGTGGCGGTGGACACTGAGCGGTGTCGGTGGGCAGGGAGTGTGGTGGTGGACACTGAGCGGTGTCGGTGGGCAGGGAGTGTGGCGGTGGACACTGAGCGGTGTCGGTGGGCAGGGAGTGTGGCGGTGGACACTGAGCGGTGTCGGTGGGCAGGGAGTGTGGCGGTGGACACTGAGCGGTGTCGGTGGGCAGGGAGTGTGGTGGTGGACACTGAGCGGTGTCGGTGGGCAGGGAGTGTGGCGGTGGACACTGAGCGGTGTCGGTGGGCAGGGAGTGTGGCGGTGGGCAGGGAGTGTGGTGGTGGTTCGGGGAAGTGGCTGGGCACATCCTTTTCTGTGTTTACATCACAGACGATCGAACAAACTGCTATCCCCGCCGTCCTGTTCTGCATTACGTACCGGATTGTAAGTGTTTGATATTATATTGTTACTGTGACATCTATCCTTTTGCTGTTAACCTCTGCTGTGGTGTGGTGTGGGGGGTGTGGGGTGGGGTGGTGTGGGGTGGTGTGGGGTGGGGTGGTGTGGGGTGGTGTGGTGTGGGGTGGTGTGGGGTGGGGTGGGGTGGGGTGGGGTGGTGTGGTGTGGGGTGGGGTGGGGTGGGGTGGGGTGGTGTGGTGTGGGGTGGTGTGGTGTGTGTATGTGGTTCATACATTTTAAGTTATGGTGGGTGAAAAAGGCGACAGAAAACCTCCACCGTTAGCATATAGCCAATAAAGAATATCACTTGTGAGCACATTCACATGTCCCAGGCAGGTCTGCAGCCCCGGCCTTTCACCATTATCACCCAGCAAACAGTGCTCCCACTGCTCAGGGGATTCTGGGAAATGACATGCAAATGAGCACACAATGTGTCACCTTTTTCAAGGTTGAAACATGTCTGTGAGTGGTCTGTACTTGCTTTGCTAGTCCCATGCTGTGTGAACGGCGATACATCAACTTAAATGGGCTCCATGTGAATGGATAATCCAGGCAAAAGGTGACACATTGTGTGCTCATTTGCATGTAATTTCCCAGAATCCCTTGCTGCAGTGGGAGCACTGTATGCAAGGTAATAATGGCTGAAAGGCAGGGTAAATGTTCTCTTAATTCTCTGCTTTCCTTCCCAGGTCACAGAGGTGAATTTGAATAACATGCTGTGCCCGGCTGTCTCTGACCCTTTCTTTGGGCCCTGGTATCGCATCTGGGCCTCGGGCCACCAAACCCTCATGACCATGATCCACGGCAAGCTGATCGTCCTCTTGTTCTCCTCGAGGCGCCCCGCCTGCAGGTTCCTGCTGCATCTGCTTCCCTCCGCAGCAAAGAAAGTGGACTGAGGATCCCTTCCAAGAACGGGACTCGTTATCCTTCGGCTGCCAGAGACATCCCACGCCTCACCTGGCAGCCACGCGCTAAAGGACTCGCTAGTGCAGGGGTGGTCCTCAAGGGCCACCAACAGGTCAGGTTTTCAGGATATCCCTGCTTCGGCACAAGTGGCTCGGTCAACGACTGCACCACCTGTGCTGAAGCAGGGATATCCAGAATATGTGGCGGTGGCATTGAGAACTGGGGTTGGCCACCCGTGCTATAGAGATGTGAAGCAGTGGCCTTACAGAAAGGACTTGCATGTCCCACGCTCTTAACCCTTGAATGGCTTGCAGAATAATAGAGTGGCGGTGTTGTCACTGTTTGCAGGTGTCGCAGACGCATTGTTTCGTGGCAGACGTCTTTGTGAAGACGCCGGCGGTTATACCCCGCTTGGGTTCGGGTGCTTCTCCGGGGGTAAGTGGTTCTGCTGCCCTGTAATGGACGGCAGACACACGGGTAATTATATAGCAGAGCTGTGACCTCAAATGTATATGGTCCCGGTTGCCATAAATCTGCTCTCGTGTGATCTGTAAATCATGCGGACCCCCGACCTCCGTATTAAGGGCTTCGGTTAACGTTTATCGGAAAAGCAAAGCTTTGCCGGGGAAATTCCATGCCGATGGGGGATGTGTTTTATGTATATATACATCATATGCCATTATTTACCCTTTGTTATCCTAGTCACAAACACCCAGCAACTTTTTTTTTTTTTTTTGTACAAATATGTAAATATTTTTTTTTTATTCTCTAGGAAAAATAAAAAGCGTAGTTAAAATATTTCTAAAATTCTGTGAACTCCAGAATGTACGATCTATCGAACAGGAATAGCCATTGTTAATGGTTGATATTTTCTGTTGTATATGTGGGACTGCTCCTTTCCATGATATCCAAGGTGTGTCCTCCTCATGTGTGCCAGAGGTCTCGCACTGCCCCCACGTTAAACACCCCCTCCACACACACACACACACACACACACACACACACACACACACACACACACACACACACACACACACACACACACACACACACACACACCTCCACACACACACACCTCCACACACACACACCTCCACACACACACACCTCCACACACACACACCTCCACACACACACACCTCCACACACACACACCTCCACACACACACACCTCCACACACACACACCTCCACACACACACACCTCCACACACACACACCTCCACACACACACACCTCCACACACACACACCTCCACACACACACACCTCCACACACACACACCTCCACACACACACACCTCCACACACACACACCTCCACACACACACACCTCCACACACACACACCTCCACACACACACACCTCCACACACACACACCTCCACACACACACACCTCCACACACACACACCTCCACACACACACACCTCCACACACACACACCTCCACACACACACACCTCCACCCCTCCACACACACACACCTCCACCCCTCCACACACACACACCTCCACCCCTCCACACACACACACCTCCACCCCTCCACACACACACACCTCCACCCCTCCACACACACACACCTCCACCCCTCCACACACCTCCACCCCTCCACACACCTCCACCCCTCCACACACCTCCACCCCTCCACACACCTCCACCCCTCCACACACCTCCACCCCTCCACACACCTCCACCCCTCCACACACCTCCACCCCTCCACACACCTCCACCCCTCCACACACCTCCACCCCTCCACACACCTCCACCCCTCCACACACCTCCACCCCTCCACACACCTCCACCCCTCCACACACACACACCATCTCATAACCATTGGATGCTTCCTATGTTCCGCCTGCTTGTATGTTGCCTGAGCCGCACTGGGCAGTGACCCGCAGAATTCCTTTTTATATGTCAGGGTTGCAGACTTGCCACGTAAGCTCTTGTTACCGTTTGCCTCCGTGTTTCAGCCTCGCCGCACAGCAGGAATTTGGCTGTTCTCCCAGAATCCCGCTCTTAGGGCCATTATCAGGCATGGTAACCAAACCCCTGCAGTGAATTACTGGCCTTCTACCCAAACTTCACAATGAACCAGCGAGACCCTGGGGGTTCTCCAATTAACCCTTTGCAATACACTACTCTGCTCCAATTTTCAGCATGTGGCATCTGCTCTGGCATTGAAAGGGTTATTGTGTATAATCTGTGCAGTCCCAGTTAACCCTGTGACATTTCAGTGCCATAGAAAGTAGCAGTACTGGGCCTTATTGCAGGGGAGCAGCCTGTTTTTAAACATTGTAATAAATATCTTTGGATAGAAGTTTTTAGGGGAATAAGACAGTTTACAACGTCGCCAACTTTCTGTACCAGCCGTTAGCGTCACATTCCATGCACCCGATACAAATTATCCATCGCGGGTTGAGCTGCCGAGTTCTGATGGTATCCAAACTCCTGCAGTGCTTTTTTTAAGGATGGTTTCTGGGTGAGCTAAGTGATTTTATCTCTGCCCTCCCCCTCCCCCTCCCCAAACCATACAAGATGACATGCTGCATAATGTAGGATTTTGTTATACAGTATTCTCTATCCTTAGTCACTAGTGTACAGGTGCGTCATGAGTTTAAAGTACAGAACTTTCCTTAACCCTGTCCCCTAATGAAATGGAAGGCTGGTGTTTCACTTGTGTTCTCTGTGCTGTCTATTTCCAGCACTGACAGAGTTAAGACTATCGTACCTATTGCTGTATAAATATTCGATAATGCGTTTTTAAAGCGCGTGTCATTTTGTTCCAGTATGTGCGCGTCAACACTATACAATAACCACGGAAACGCGTTTCATTTCCCTGCTGCCAAACGCGCTGGGTAAGAAACCACCAGATTTCTAAAAGTGAAACTGCGGAGACTGCCACGTAGATTCTTACTGATAGAGCAGCTGTTGGAGATTACAGGGCATCGACCACACAGAATATTTCTACATAAAGGGTACAAACTGTATTAGGGCCACCAACAGGTCAGGGTTTCAGGATATCACTGCTTCAGTAGTGGTGGCTCAGTTGAAGACTGCACCACCTGTGCTGAAGTAGGGATGTCCTTACAACCTGACCTGTTGGTAGCCCTTGAGGACTGAAGTTGGCCCACCCCATGTATACACCTGGACAGGGTAGCCAGGATTTCCAAGTTCTAGTGAAGATGCTGCCCTAGTAAGGTTGTAGGAGTCGAATTATTGGTCTCAACGGCTTTGATTTGTGCTAGCCTGTAATGATCCCTGAATTTATCTGGGAATAGATGCTGGTTTTACCCTTCAGTTCACGTAATAATTAGCCGTGTAAAGTCCTGGTCTCTACGGAGGATTTAAATGTCAGTCCAAGTGGAAGCCGCAACTGATGCCTGTGCTGCTTCTGTGTTGGGTGCGCTCCCCCCCTCTCCCTCCTGGCGAAGAAATAAAAGAAAGGGGATTGTTGCCAATTTGAGATATTTGCCAAAAAGGAGGAAGTAGCTTGTGCTGCAAATATACTGTCCTGGAACCTCTCTGTATGTTTTCCCCTGTTCTGAGGCTGCCAGCACTCCTCAGTGTAAGATTGCAACAAATGTAACTTTCCCTTAGCTTCCATATATTTCTTAGTTGGGCTGTCTCTTGCTCCCCCTGCTAGTTGGCACAGCCCAACTGTATTTCCTGCTTGTCCAGGCTAGCACGCTTTCTTTAAGATCCAGCAGCCATCTTGGAGAAGGTCCTGTCCTATCCCTAATCTCCATTTCCCCTCCATGTCCCGGTGTTCCCTCAGTAAGTACCTTTTTATTTGTATTGTTGCCCAAAATAAACACTTCAGCAAATAATATTCCCTTGCTTGGTACATGGGATTGAGTTAAACAACCTGTTTCTACTCACTTGCCACAGTGAGCTTGAGTCAGAACTTGTACAATCAGCCAGCCAGCCAGCCGGGCTTGTAACGCCAACCACTTCTTCCGTGCCTAAGCAACAGAAAATTTCTTGTTTTCATGAGCAGCTAAATATCCCCATTATTCTGCACCCCAGGGATCGGGTAAACTCTGATACCTCCTTAACCTACCCATGGGTGCACCAAGCCTGCACCACACTGACCTTTAGCCTTCTCCTAGAGAGCCCCAGGTGGGCATTCATAGCAACTTACAGAATAAGGGCCTCGGTTCAGACCAGAATGTCACAGCTATAGCCTGCATCAGCTTCCCCAATCTCGTTCTCCCTTCTAGAAATTCCACCCGTTAATATTCAGGTTAACAGAAAAGCCATGGTGTTTTTTTTTTGTATAACATACAAAAGGTAAAACAGGTGTATAACGTCTTTTTTTTTATTTTCTTACCAGGTCTTTGCCATTTTTGAATGGAAGATGCTATATACAGGCAGCCAGAATACTGTATGGTGCCATATGTTGCCAAGGCCACTAGAGGGCCAACTTACAGGATGTTGTATTTAAAGAGGCAAGCTGAGATGGTTTCTTTTTTTTCCCCTCTTAATACAGCATTGAGGCACGAGGTCGCGCTTCACATTAGTAATACATATCAATAACAAATAATATAAATAACAGGTCATGGGAATAAGTGCTTCAGACATAAAAGTAACATTAAGGAAGAGGAGTCCCTGCTCCGAGGAGCTTACAGTCTAATTGGTAGGTAGGGAGAACGTACAGAGACAGTAGGAGGGAGTTCTGGTAAGTGCGTCTGCAGGGGGCCAAGCTTTATGTATCATGTGTTCAGAATATTCACAGTGCTATTCGTATGCTTTTTTAAGCAACTGTGTCTTAAGGTGGGTCTTAAAGGTGGATAGAGAGGGTGCTAGTCGGGTATTGAGGGGAAGGGCATTCCAGAGGTGCAGGGCAGAAAGTGAGGAAGGTTTAAGGTGGGAGAGGGCTTTAGATACAAAGGGGGTAGAAAGAAGACATCCTTGAGAAGAACGCAAGAGTCTGGATGGTGCATAACGAGAAATTAGGGCTGAGATGTAAGGAGGGGCAGAAGAGTGTAAAGCTTTAAAAGTGAGGAGAAGAATGGAGTGTGAGATGCGGGATTTGATCGGAAGCCAGGAGAGGGATTTCGGGAGGGGAGATGCTGAGACAGATCTCGGAAAGAGAAGAGTGATTCTGGCAGCAGAGTTTAGGATAGATTGTAGGGGAGACAGGAAGGCAGGAGGTTGCAGTAATCAAGACGGGAGAGAATGAGGGCCTGAGTCAGAGTTTTAGCAGTCGAGTAACAGGCGTGCAAGCTGAAAACTGCAGGAGATACCGGAACTCCCAATGGAGGAGGTACGTATCTCTGGAAGCATAGGGGTCCCTGGAGCTCAAATTAATGGGGTTCAGCTTTGGGGAGCCCCTGCTTCAATCCTGTATTTAAAAAAAAAAAAAAGGGGGGGGGGAGGGTGGATTGTTTCTATCATTCTGTTGATATGACGCTGCCGTACAGACTAAGGACCTCCATCTGCAGAACCCATACTTTTCTTTATAGATTTTTTTAGTTAGAGCAGCTGCACCTGGCAGTAACTCAGGCATTTAGAGCATCCATACATCAGCCAAGGGTTCCTGATACTTTTAACCCGTTGAGTGCCCCCAATATGTACTCTGGGGCAGATTTGCTGTCCCTGCGTTGTGCATTAAATATTCATTTTCTAGGACGGCATCGCGGTCACCACAACGCCATCCCGCAACCATGCACTGGCGCTTTGGAAGACTAAATGGCACAACGGTACTGCCTATTTCAAGCACAGTAACTTTTTACGGAGGGGGTAGATTAACCCTTTGCACTGGAAAATTAGGTAGTACCAGAGTGCCATTTTGATATTTGGGCTTCTACTCCAAAAAAAAATAAAAATCCTTGTCCCCCTATTTGTCAGTGTCCTCCCTGTCATTGAGATCTTTATTCCCATTTAAATAAACATGACTTTTTCTAAGAGATTAAATGTGATTTTGAAGACAGGTGTATTTTCTTCATTGAGAAATTGGGGGGCAGCGTGCCCACCGTTACGCTCATTACCCATTTCACTTCGCAATAATGTCATCGACATCCACGGTAAAACAAGAGGGGGAAAATAATGTCCCCCCGTATCTGGCACAGAACAGCTACTCTCACACAAGCTGTCTGACTGTACCCCAAATAAAGTAACACGGATCCCTCTTGTAATGCAGCCGTGCTGAAATGCGAGTTTCATTATAGTGCTGTGTACGGGCAGTACATGGATGGGGGCATTTCTAACAGTGTTTTAACGCAAAGAAGGGGAGTGGGGGGAGAAACAGTACTTGAAATCATATAGAAAAAACACTTAAAGCTTAATACTGCTGGAGCAATATCTGGTACTTTAATTTCAAAGTAGGCAAAGATCCAAAAACCAGTTAAAACCCACTTGGCCTCTTATCAGGTAGGTTGACCACCAATTTTGAGAGTGCCGTTACCTGACTTTGCATTACCTATAGAGTGTGGCCACTTTCTGGGATATATGCACCTCTGAAACCCAGGCCTGAACCGTATACACTCTGGGGGCGATAGCAGGGAATGTATCCCATTGTGACAGAGCTTGTTTCTAATGAACCTTTTGTTGTTTTGGTAATCTCTGTAAATAAAGTTTTGTGGCAATGATGCATTGTGGTTGTATGTTCATAGGTCAGTCCAGTCAGTCTCTCTCTCTCCCCCCAAAAAAACAACAAGAGGCATATCCAATTAAACACACATTAACAATGTGCTGCGTTTTCCTTACATCAGAACTACAGCTCCTCTGCATATCTGATACACACTGGTGTAACATTGAAATCAAACTATTAAATCTGTATTTTATCCCATACTCTAGCTGAAAATCTTTCATAAATGAGTGCTGCTTCTGGATCATAATGTACCTCTCGTTATAAGTGATTTGATTACGTTGCTTTAAAAAAATGGTGCAGTTTCATTTACAATCAACAAAAGAGCACTGCTCGTTAGAGGGGACGTGGCAAGTTTCTAAGCCTTTTTTTTTTTTTTTACAGAACTAAATTTAATGAAGCGCTGAATACAATGTTGGCGCTATATAAATCAAACTATACATACAACACGAGTGAATGGCTTCATTAAACATTAGCTTCTAGATCTGGATTTCTAGGAGTCCTTGGGTTCCCCGTGCATCCACCAAAGGGTTGCCCTGCTATTTAAGCCATTTGAAAATGTTACCAAACACGAATTTACAATGCATCTGATCTCAGACGCGCTATTAGAGAGGGTTGGGGCTCCTTACAATGCATCTGATCTCAGACGCGCTATTAGAGAGGGTTGGGGTTCCTTACAATGCATCTGATCTCAGACGCGCTATTAGAGAGGGTTGGGGTTCCTTACAATGCATCTGATCTCAGACGCGCTATTAGAGGGTTGGGGTTCCTTACAATGCATCTGATCTCAGACACGCTATTAGAGAGGGTCGGGGTTCCTTACAGTGCATCTGATCTCAGACACGCTATTAGAGAGGGTTGGGGTTCCTTACAATGTATCCGATCTCAGACACGCTATTGGAGAGGGTTGGGGTTCCTTACAATGCATGTGATCTCAGACGCGCTATTAGAGAGGGTTGGGGCTCCTTACAATGCATCTGATCTCAGATGCGCTATTAGAGAGGGTTGGGGTTCCTTACAATGCATCTGATCTCAGACGCGCTATTAGAGAGGGTTGGGGTTCCTTACAATGCATCTGATCTCAGACACGCTATTAGAGAGGGTCGGGGTTCCTTACAGTGCATCTGATCTCAGACACGCTATTAGAGAGGGTTGGGGTTCCTTACAATGTATCCGATCTCAGACACGCTATTGGAGAGGGTTGGGGTTCCTTACAATGCATGTGATCTCAGACGCGCTATTAGAGAGGGTTGGGGTTCCTTACAATGATTGTGATCTCAGACGCGCTATTAGAGAGGGTTGGGGTTCCTTACAATGCATCTGATCTCAGGCACGCTATTGGAGAGGGTTGGGGTTCCTTACAATGCATGTGATCTCAGACGCGCTATTAGAGAGGGTTGGGGTTCCTTACAATGCATCTGATCTCAGACACAGATGAGGAACCCCAACCCTCTAACAGGTTTTTTTTTTTTTTTTTTTTTTTAAACCTGAAAGGGTCAGGAGTAATATTTCAAAGCTGTGGTATGAATGCAGCAAATTCTCCTTATTTACAAAGCCCGTGGTGTTAAACTGCAGGTAAAAATATACTACAGATGATTTCTAAATAAATTCAAGACTAAGGACGACCGCAAATGTGTTAAAAATGTCACATTGTGACCTGTGCGAGGCTGGTTACTAAAATGCATTGACATTTTAGAAATGGTGTTTGTGAAACACAGAGACTGCGTTTGGCTTTATTCCATTAAGGACACCATTAGATATTTGGTCCGCCACCAAGGTAAGTTAATTTAAGGCTTCATTTAGCAGTTAGGGCTAGAAGGGGTTTAGATTTTTAGGGTAGGGGGTAGCGTATTACGGTTTAAAAGTCGGATTTTTTTTTAGGGTAAAGGGAAAGGTTAGAGAGACACACACACACACACACACTATTTTTAAACTTGGTTGTAAATGATTGAGGTCATGAAAAGTCAATTAAAAAAATAAAACAGAAAGTGGTCAGTTTTTTCAATATTTTATTGGGTAATTTATAATGTAATAACAATAGTGTTAAAACTACTACAATATCTTTCCACAGCCAAATCTCACAGACCCACAAATAACCTTCTATATATATATATATTTATATATTATTTTTTTGCCTTTTCTCCATTTTAACTTTTTTTTTTTTAAAGCCTTACCTATCATAATAAAAATGCCCATTTCAACAGTTTCTTCACACTAATAGCAATTATGTGTGGAACGAAGGAGGATCTAGTTTTGATGGGGGAGGCGGGGGTTGTTATTTGTGATGTCATTGTAAATCCATAATCAAGTTAATAAGAAAGGAAAATTAGGAGGGGCAGCAGCAGCTACTCCAGGCAGCTGTAAGCCCCTTTTACTAATGGCTTCAGAGGCACAGCAGCCTGCAACACACTGCTCTGCAACGCGCTGCAGGCTGCTCCAGCTCTGAAGGGGTTAATCACCATTGCATCACGGTCAGCTGGTGATCAATTCAAAGCAATCTTTTGTTTCATAACATATAAAAACACTAACTTAGAAACTAGATCCCAAATATTTTCGAAAAAAAGAATCAAGTTTGATATACAAAAACAGTCATTTTAGGTTTTATACAAAAGTTTCAAACAAAAGTTTCATTTTCTCAGTGCGTTTTCCAACCAGTTTATAATTACTGGGTCCAGCGCAGAGGTTTTTGTAAATTTTTTTTTTTTTTTTTTAATATATATATATTTTCTGGAACAGTTATAATAATAAAAAAAAAAATGAAACATCCTTATATAAAGAATCATTGCTGGTCTTACGAATGTAACACGAACCCCTTAAATCTCAGGCACACAAGTAGGGGTTCCAGAGCAAAAATAATGAAAATAAAAATAATAATTAGTTATCAGTTTATTTCTGCAGAGGACGCACATTGTTATTTTTTCGAGTCTCCTCAAATAAACTTGATTCAATTCAACATCACTAGAAAAAAAAAAAAAAAAAAATCTGTTAAAAACCTGTACAAAAATAAAAAAGTTGAACACATTTTCATCCTGCAGGGTTTTTGATAGAACGGAAAGGCTTCGGAGCAGCATGTGACGATATGGCCAGAGGTTCTTTGGTTTTTGGTCTAACATACAAGAGATGGAATCTATTCGACGTTTTGCAGAAACGTGCGCATTAGAAGACGAGTGGGAAAAGGATGTTATACAAGCGCGATTACACCGGGCGACCACTGCTTTTCAACTCTTAGGATACCTAAAGCCGGGCCAATTCAAGGAAGGAAAAAAAAAAATAATCAAGCAACACTTTGTGTGTTTAATCCAAGTGCCTTCTCCTTTTGGTCAAATCCAGACGGCCGGGACTGCCCCAGGAGAAGGATGAAATCCACTTGTTAAAGACTTGCTACATGTCTTTTAAAACACAGGCTGATCAAGGTTGTAAAAATCTACCTCTACAGTAATAAAGTTTAACACAATTAAATATAAAATACAATTACACATGCCCCTTTCTTCTCAGGAGTTTATAGGCAGCTGTCTGATTTGTGACGTCGTTTAAAATACAGGGTAGAACAAAGATTAATTACTAATCGCCCTGTCTCATCACAAACCTATTACCGCTTCACGAGGTTTTAGCGGGCGGTAGCGATAATTAAAACAAATATACTTTGTTCCCCCAATAGACATCAGAGACAGCTGCCTTTCCACAGATCTCAATGTGTAAGATCTGTTACAGATCCGATAGTATACATATAGATTTACAAACAGGTCAGGGCTAACTGAACATGTGTAACTTGTCTTTAACCCAGGGGTGGGCAACTCTAGTCAAGGGCCACCAACAGGCCAGGCTTTCAGGAGCTCCCTGCTTCAGCACAGGTGGCTAACTGATTGAGCCACCTGTGCGGAAGCAGGGATATCCTGAAAACCTGACCTGTTGGTGGCCCTTGAGGACTGGAGTTAGCCACAGCTGTTTTAACCGCTGCTACAAGGGCCTGCAAACATAAAACTCTGCTTCAGCAGCCGAGAGATTACAAACATTAAAAATAAACCGCCATTACGTTTATTGGCGAATCAGTCGTATTAAACAATGCAACTTAACGCCACTGATATGTGACATTTCATTCTTGCGCTTGATTATTCAGAGGAATAAAACTGTAGCACAATCTTATTTAAAATATTCTCTTTAATAGTGGAAGAAAATTAAAGTTTAGGCCGGTTTAAAGCTTCAATAAAAAAAAAAAATCTAATTTTCATTTGTTTAAAAAAAAAAAAAAAAAAAAATCTGGTTTGAGTGAAATTGGTGATATTCAAAACAAAAGGAATATATTAAAAAAACACAAACACGGTTTCACCTTCATAGCTTTGCCGCTGTAACTGCCGTAAAGGGGGCTCTGCAACACATCGCAGGCGCCTCGGACAATGGTAGACCGCACTCAACGTGCTACAGCTCCGGCAATCATGGGGTTAATGCAGGGTCCTCAACTCCAGTCCTCAAGATTTCTCCCCCCCTCCTCAACAGGTCGTGTTTTCAGAATATCCCTGCTTCAGCACAGGTAGTGCAGTCTTCGACTGAGTCACCTGTGCTGAAGCTGGGATATCCTTAACCTGGCCTGTTGGAGGGGAGGGGGGGGGGGGAAGGGGTTGAGGACTGGACTTGAGAAGCCCCGAGTTAATGTCTTGCAACAGAAATACAAATCATACCACGTGTGGTTCTCACCAAGCAATTAAAAAAAAAAAAAACCAATAATTATTGTTCAAAAGGAAAGTCAATTAGAAGTGAAGTGACAGATAATGCGTGGATTAATAACCTTTTGCTGTTGGATGGGAATTCCATGCATTTCAGGCTCCTCTCAGAGCTCGAGTTAAAACCTTTTCTGTCCACTTTGCAGTTGTATAACAGCCTTTAGACTAGATCAGGGGTGGCCAACTCCAGTCCTGATGAGCCACCAACAGGTCAGGTTCAGGATATCCCTGCTTCAGCACAGGGGGCTCAATCAGTAGGTTAGTCGTTGAGTGGCCAAATCCAGTCCTCAAGGGCCACCAACAGATCAGGGTTTACGGATATCCCTACTTCAGCACAGGGGGCTCAATCAGTCTTCTCTTCGACAGCCACCTGTGCTGAAGCAGGGATTTCCTGAAAACCTGACCCTGTTCGGTGGCCCTTCAGAACTGGAGCTGGCCAGTCCTGGACTAGAAATTGTTTTTAAAATCCACAGCTACTAAAAAGACAAATGCATTGAGCACTAAGCTGGATACAAAAAGAACACAAACATACTTATTTTTGTGTTTCTTTCGAGGTCTCCCCTAAGCCATGCTGGGAAGTATTTGCTGACCTCGTCCTATCACACCTGCAGGATTGGCATTTCATCAGTATAGCATTATTACACCGGTAAGAAACATTTGTAGAACGTCTGCATATATCGAGGATTTGTTAAAAAAAAACCCAAAAAAAACAAACTGATATCTTGAGTTGGCATGACCAGTCACGTGACCTGTGTGTGTCTGTGGGGGGAGGGGAGGGGGGGGGGGCGGTTGGAGATTAGCACCTTTAAATACATAGAATAAAAAAAAATGCAAATTCTAAGGCTCATTCAGAAGAGCGCGATGGAACAGGGACGACGGCGAGATTGTTGCGTCAGTTTTGTTATATATATATAAAAATAATACATTTCATTTTTTTTGCAGCAGAAAGCATGATTTCGGCTTGTGCTCACCTAGTTTATCGAAAGGAGAGAAAAAAAAAAAAAATAAGGGGGAGGGGGGCCTCTGGAAGGCGAGACAATAAAATCGTTTCTAGCCAGTTTCCACTTAAGACCCCAAAAGACTGGGCTGCCCCCGCAGAGAGAAACCAAAAACGCTGGGTTTCCGTGCACCTGGGAGGACCACAGAGAAGAAAAACGGATAAAAAACACTTGGCTTAACTTCTCAGGCCCTTTAACACCGTTAATACCAGAGCAGCCTGCAAGTTATCGGTCTGCAGTGCTTGGGAGGCTGCTCACGACTTCAGGTGTCTATTTAAACACGCTTGGTTGCCAGATGGGCCAGCCTCTGGCGGGAAAGGGGTAATGCAAGACATCTGAACTGAAACATCCCGGGTGCTGCTGGGTGGGAGTCATTCAAGTCCCTGCTGGCTGTTAAAGGACCTTGCGGTTTTTGGAAAGCAGATGGTGGATGAAGGAATTGCTAAAACCCAACTAGGGAAAAAACAAAACAAAAAACAAAACCTGCTCAGACAATAAAATATAAATATCTGACCGCTTCAAACCAGAAGCAAACCGCCTATCCTTCTGCTCCACGCCAACTTCAAGTGAGCAGCCCGTGACGCAACATCTGCAGGGAGTGGATATTGGCAAATACTTGCTCTTTCTGGCTTTGCCTTCTGCAAACTTATCAGAGATGTCTCCGGCTCAGGAGGCCGTTTTTATCAAACTGGGTTTCGAACACCACAAGGTAGCAGCTGTGAGGTTCCCGGAGGAGTTATTTCAGCAACACGCAGGACGAAATGCTTTCCACAGCACAAACCCTGTTACCGCCAGAGGGTCCGGCAACGCACCGCAAAAAACGCAACACTCAACACAGCACCTAGAGCAAAGCTAACTCAAAGTAACTTTCTGTGCCTGAGAGATGGGTAAAGCTATGAAGGGAGTAATGGCACTTGAGGCAGTTGAAAGCAAGCAGGGATTTTCTTTAATTCCATTACATGCCAAACCATTCAACGTTTTGCTCTAGGCTGCTCCTTTTGCGCCTCACTTAGAGGTCAATAATGGATTTACACGTCCCTCTGACAGACACCAGAAAAGCTATGCTGTCTACGTCACACTGTTAAAGCATTTAATGCCAGTACCGGAAGGCCTGCAAGTGAACTGCAACAAAAACCAAGATTTAAGATAACGCGGAAACCATTGACAACGTTTGATTGATTTAGTCGCCTCTCTCCCCCTCCTTCCTGGCTCTGCCTTTTCACACTGCACCCAGGGGCGGCCAACTCCATCCTCAAGGGCCACCAACAGATCAGGGCTTACGGATATCCCTGCTTCAGCACAGGTGGCTTAAAAATCAGTGGCCGTCTTCAACTGAGCCACTGATTGCGCAGGGATAGCCTGAAAGCCTGACCTGCTGCTGGCCCTTGAAAACTGGAGTTGGCCACCCCTGGGTTAACGACTCCGAAACCGCGCCGTCGTATTTTGACAGCAGGCAGCACGGAGCTCACTTGGCATTTACAAAGATTTTAATAAGTCGCCATATCGGATTTTTTTTAAATTTCATCATCACTGCAGCAAGCAGCCGTGACGCGCCTACGTTCCCAGGAGCAGCGCCGATACGACAAGAAGCGGAACTGAAGCTGTAAAGAACACGGGTGGGAAAAGCTTTGGGGAAAACTAAATAAAATTCATCATGAATCATGATTATAAAAAGGGGGCCGCTTACCCGACGATGCAAGTCAAAAGGTAGCGTTTAAAACACAATTTAACTAATAAGGTAACATTTCTACCCTTGGTCTATATTTGTCAGTGCTGTTAGTTATGTATGAATGAAGGATCGATGTCCGTGTTCTCATATATACCGAGTGAAGAGAAGGAGACGTGTCCTCACAGATGTGGGAATATCCCTGTAATTAAAGAAACCGATCTTATACAAAGGATGCCCCCCAACAGGAAGGGAGCGTGGCACGGAAATGTTGAAGCCCCCGCCGAAAAAAAATCAAAGCGTTCGAGATTCTTGCTTTGGCGATTTTCTTTTCTTTTTTTTTCTATAAAAACTTGGGGAGGGCGGGACTGGGCTAATCAATGGAAATGCCAAGTCGGAAAGGGGAAAAGATGCAATATTAAACAACGTTAGTGCTAGTACAGGACTGGCCAACCCCAGTCCACCAGCAGATCCGGGTTTATGGATATCCCTGCTTCAGCACAGGTGGCTCAATCAGTGGCTCAGTCGAAGACTGAGCCACTGATTGAGCCACCTGTGCTGAAGCAGGGATATCCCAATACCTGGCCTGTTGGTGGTCCTGGAGGACTGGGTTGGTCACTCCTGTACTAGAGGCTTGCAAAGCAATGTATACTGCAAGTGCCTACAGCTTTGAAGTGTCTGAGGCGATTTAAAAACAAAAACTGCCGATATGTACACGTCACTAAACCAGCTCGGCACAAAAAATAAACCCAAACAAATCCGTCCTTCAACCACAGATCCTCCGTTATGCAACGATTCCTTCCATCCACAATCATTGAAAACCCTGATCAATACAGATAAAGGTTAAACAAAAGAACAGCAATTAAAATGTAAGAAAAAAAAAGGATATATGCTGCAAAAAAAATTATTCAGTAGCTCAAAATAATAATAAAAAATTAATTGTGTGGGTATTTAAATACATCTTCCCACCCGCTGCCCCGGCGGGCGTTACCGAGACGGGCAACGCGTAACCAGGGCAACGGAAACTATCATCATAAAATGGTACAGTAATAAAGATAGCTAGACCAAGAGGGGACTGGGTCTCCTGGGAAGAGGTCGGCTGAAAGGTCAAGTGACTGGTCACGCGGCTCAGTGTCAGGAATAATGGTTGTATGGTGGGAGCGGGTGCCCGATGCCGTTTTGAAAGTGATGGTGCTGACGGTGGGAAAGGTATTCGGCGTAGCTCATGGTCATCTTCTCGCTGCGGTATCTGCGAATGGAAAGGGACAGGAGAATCAAAATAAATAAATAAAAACGTGCACCCAGGAGGTGGTGGGAATATTGCACGGCCAATAAAGCCAGAACACGGCACAAACGGGTGTTTCACCGCATTCAGGAGGAGTGCAGGACTCCCAGGGGCTTTATTCAACAAGCTCTTTGGGCCGATCGCCCTGGTCGACTTAAAAATAGGAGCTTTTGGATTAGCGCAGTGCGATCGGCCGCATCACAGACTTAATAAAGCCCCCCCGTCTTACAATGGGCCCCCCACATTGTAAAGATAATATTTTGTACTTGCAAGGTTCCTGGGATAGAAACAACAAAAAACAAGAACCTAACAGCCCCCCTGCAGGCACACCAAATCAATAACAGTCAACAATGAAGTCTATTATGGATTGGCTAAGCGTCCGGAAGCGGTGATTGTTAAGGGCAAAAAGCTTCCTCTTGGCAAGAAATACATTTCCCCGGTAGTAAGTTTCCCAGTATAAAACCCCTGCAGTTTTAAGGTCTTCCCATAACGCGTGAGTGTAGCTTAGAAAAAGAAAAAACACATTTGGATGCTACTTTAACCCCTGCTGTGCCTGGCACTCCATGGGGCCTCGTCACGCAGTCGATACGTCACACCATTTGCGCGTTTTCTAGCGATCGTGTTCAGCTCTCATAGGCGCACAGAACGTGACCTTGCCGGCTGAGCAACGGAAGTGGACCCCTCAGTCAGTGATGACGCCATTAAGAGGCAGATGGGCTATAACCAGTGCCTTGACTGTTGTGGGTATAAGGCCACTCCGCATGTTAAGAACCCCTTTAGCAAAAGCAGAAAGAAGAGTCTCTCCACAGGCAGTGAGAGACAGGAATACCAATTACATGCACTCTCTGAATAACCTGAATAGTGGGAAAACTATACAATAGTATGAGTGTGGAGAGAGACCAGTTAGAGAGATCCCCACCAGGAGATTGTGATACTAATGGTCAAATAAAAGTCTTGCCCCCTTAACATAAATGGGTACTGTTCTGAGTTGGGTTAAAACTTCAACTAAATTATATAAACAAGTTAAAATAATAATAGTGACAAGTACGGACTCACTGTACTAATAGCGATAAACCCACCATAAACAGTCAGGTTCTGACAGTCATATTGTTAGGCACTAGAGTATGGTCTAGGTGGAGATAGAACCCCTACAAGCATTGTCTGTACCTTGCCCAGCTATGAATCAGACCTGTAGGTGGATGAGAACCCGGGAGTTCTAGACTAATATTGTGCTGCCTAGCTAGCAGGGTCCATAGATTCATATTAAAAAATACTGCTTACGAGCGGAAGTCGAGTATTTAAGTATTTCAAAAACAGGCCTCATCCATATCACTTGTTTTGGGAGGCAGCAGCTTTTCCTCCCAAAGCAGTGAAGAATTCACAAGCCGATATCTCCAGAGCGCTAATGCATCAAAATACAGAAGAGTGAACAAGGCTGAAAATACAAGTGAACACACCTTTAAAAACCCTGATAAGGGAAGGCAGTGTGTTTAGGATTCGTCACAGCTCACAAGTGCCATCTTATTTCTACCTTACAAACCACTCACTTCCTCTACATGTGCAGAGGTTAAGAATGCTCCCTTTTAATAAAAATAATTAACAAGTCATTAAACTGAAAATGCAGCTTTATCAAGAGTGGTATAGAGAGTGTAAAGAAACCCTGCTTGATCTGCTGTAAAAACTAGTGTAAAGAAACCCTGCTTGATCTGCCAGCGAAATCCCCATGTGCCCTAAATCTTAACCGACAAGCTCAGCAGCTAATGAAGTCCAGGAATGTAGGACAGGACAGTACAAGGGCAGTGCAATGGGAGCTGTATCTGCCGGGTAAGGCTGTGTGGACACTATACCCTGCCTTACACCCCACATAGAAACGCTTGCAATGCGTCGTGTCTCCCTATGAGTTAATTCTCAAACAGAGCTTCTCATATTACCTCCCAAAATCACGTCCCATTGTTACCATCTCCATTGCAGTCAATAACACCACTATCCCTCCAGTCTCGTAACTACGCTGCCTAGGGGTTATGTTTCACTCCTTTCCTTCTCCCCATATATAAACGCTGTAACTGAATCTTGCCCTTTTTCCCCCCACCTTCAAAACATTGCTGATACACGCCCCTTCCCGTATTGTGCCATCACTAAAACCCTAAAGCCTGCCCTTGTTCTCTCCCGTATGGAGTACAGGAACATTCTTCTATATGGCCTCCCTGCCTCACATCTCTCTCCTTAACAACCCATTCAAAATGCTGCTGTCCGAATCATGTCCTGCGCTTCTAGGCACATATCTGATCTCCTGAACTCCCTGCTGGCTTACTACAAAATTCTCCTCCTTACTTTTAAAGCTCTACAGCCACGCCTCTGCACCGCCATATATATTTCAACTGATCTCTCGTTACACCCTTACTCGTCCCAAGGTTGTCTCATCTTTGCGTCTTTTACCTCTACAGTCTCCTCGAGTCTTAAACCTTTGTCACTAATCTCTCCCTACCTACGGAACTCCCTTCCACTCAATAGTCGTCAAGCACCTTCACAATGAAGCCAATAATCCACCTATTAAGGAAGCAGCTCGCTAAACATTTTACACCTCTGCTACCAACTCCAGATGCGCTTGACCTCCCAGTCTACACTTATACTCCTACGGTGTCGGTAAGCCTCAACGTACCAGTTGAATTGTTAGATCTTTGGGGCAGGGTCTCCATGAGCCGTATGTGGTCATATACCTGTTGCACTTCTTCCCAGTGTTTGTAATGTCTTTACCTTGTATTGTAATTTTGCAAACGGCTGTGTACCTTGTTGGCGCTATATAAAATGATACATACAATAAAATTACACAAATGATACATTCCCCATCTGTCAATAGCGCAAGTTTACAAAAAAGGTCCAAAACTATATTCCTGTATATACATATATAGAATATATCTATAATTCTCTCTCGGTGTCGGTTTGTGCATGATTTATTTTCATGCTGTAGCTCTCTGGAGGCATCGGATTGTATTTTCTATATATTTTTCAGGCGTATATAACACTAATTACAAAACATCTGACTTCTTTATAATATTTATTACATTCCACGGAGGGTTATGTAATGGTCTCATGGGGGGGTCATTTTCAGGCAATAACCCAATTTACTTTGGAACACACAATACTGCCACATTAACCAGATGTTAAAAGGCCACATGTGGCTTAAATGCTTCAGATACCTGGTCAGTTTAATCGTTTTCCTGAAGTCGTTACCGATTGCAGCTTTGTAACCTCCTTTCCTCAATAAGGAATCTATGGTCTGTATGTGGTCCCAACCTGTGAGAATGAAAAGGAGACTTATGGAGGCGATTGCTTTCGTACCCGTTCATACATGTGGCTTTTGTGAAGCCCGTGTGAACATTCAATATTTTTCCGTGCCATCCGGCTTTGTATTTTGAACCGTCTTGCATTGTTCTGATACGGCTTTACCATTTTGTTATTTAACAGTACATTTGTGCTGTAGCAATGTTTCTTATCACTGCGTGTTAACACCAGAAGGAGGAGAAGGAGCGGCTCAGTGAGTATAGACACCGACTTTGGCACCGAGTTTGAAGCAGGGAAACTGGTTCAATTCCCGGTGTCGGCTCCTTGTGACCTTGGGCAAGTCACTTTATCTCCCTGTGCCTCAGGCACCAAAAACAGATTGTAAGCAGGGACCTGTGTCTGCAAAATGTCCCTGTAAAGCGCTATGTTAAACTAGCAGCGCTATACAAGAATAAATTATTATTACTAAAGAAAGAATGCCCTTTTTATTCAGTGTATTTCTTTTAATACATTTACTCCGCAATAAATTATACAGATCAGCAATGAAGACAGACATTAAAACTTAACTACTGCAAGTTGGTTCCACAGTAGACGTTTGGATAAAGAAACGTGTCCATAGAGTTTAACCTATGTTAAATTTAACCAACAGATACTTTAGCCCAGGGGAGCGCAATCTTATTTCCCTGCGCCCCCCTGCTCGCTCTTTCCCTTTTTGTGCGCCCCCCCCTACCTTCACTCCGGCGGCAGAGTCATGATGTTACATTGCCGTAGCAACGTGACGTCACCTGACCTCGCGGCATCATTTGGTGCCGTGTTGCCATGGCGACGCGTTTCCAGGAGCACGTTAAGTGAAGTTTACAGAGGCCTTCGCCACTTCCCCGGCACTTAATTTAAGTGCCTTCCGGAAGCACGTGGGGCCTCTAAACTCCGCGCGCACCGCAGACAATCTCCCGCGCCCCGCAGTTTGCGCACCACTGCATTAGCCTACATTTGTTTTTACAGTGTTTTGATCCAGAGGAAGCAAACAAAAAACCCCAGTGACATTAACCAATGCTGTCTCATAAGGGGAAAAAGAATTCCTTACCGACACCAAATATTGGCAATCAGATTTCTCCCTGGATCAACATCCTTCCCATGTCTACTTATTTGGTATATCCCTGTATCTCTGTCCTTTCTAAGAAGGATATCCAACCTTTTTTGGAAGATATGTATTGCATCTGCCTTCAGTCTCCATGGGTAATGAATCCCACACTAACTGGGGCAGGTGAAAATCTCCTTTCCTCCAACCTTAAGCTATGACCCTGTGTCGTTTGTACTGTCCTTGGGATGACTAGGACTTTCGAAAGCTCCTTGTATTGTCCCCAAATATATATATTTTTATATATCCCTTTGGACAGCTCTTTTCTAATGTAAACAAATCTACTTTACTTGGCCTCTCCTAATAAGTCAGATTTTCCATCCCCTTTATCAATTTGGCAGCTCTTCTCTGCACTTTATCAAATTCCATAATGTATTTTTTATGGAGTGGTGCCACAACTGTACTCCATATTCAAGGTGTGGTCTTAATGCTTTATACAGTGGCATAATCCTGCTGGTTTCCATTCCATCCATTGCCGTTTAATGCAAGATAAGATCTTATTTGTATTTGCAGCAACTGCATAACATTGGGCACTATTGTGAAGCCTGCTGTCTACAAGCACTCCTAAATCCTTCGGATGGCATTGCTTTGTCAAATATATATTTTTAAATGATTTCATACACCAAAAAGATGCATGAACTTAATGGAACCATTAAACATGGGAATTAGAGCCTGCCATGCCGTTAGAAAGGCCGCAAAAGGTCATTTGTCAAGTTTAAAAGACATACATTTGTTGCATCAATTATTAAATATGGTACTTTTTTTTTCCAGGAGTCCACTTTTCCAATAACAGCCACGTCTTACAAGGATTGCGTAATTTGCCGCAAGTCTGCGGGTCAGGTAAATATTTAAACAATACAGTTACGCATTGGTGCAAAGAGTTCCTCCTGGTTCCTCCTGCACTATACAGTCATTGCTCATCTGTTTGTGCTCGGGTAGCAAAAAAAAACAAAATGAAAATATTTATGCACACAAATTTGATAATCACCAAGAGTTTGTTGGTCAGCAAGTCTAGGGATTTAAAAATATCAACAAATATTTTACTAAACCTTTTCGATGATAGCAGGAAGGGGGCAATGATGCAGAGCAATGCTTTGCAGACCCGTCTGGGATAAAAGGGGTTACACCACAGCGAGAATCCAAACGTAGCACGAAGGAAGGCACTGGAAACCTACAGCAGGAGTGGCCAACTCCAGTCCTCATGGGCCACCAACAGGCCAGGTTTAAAGGATATCCCTGTTTCAGCACAGGTGGCTGTCAACAGCCACCTGTGGTGAAGTATGGATATCCTTAAAACCTGGCCTGTTGGTGGCCCTTGAGGATTGGAGTTGGCCACTCCTGCTACAGGGACAATAAAGCCAATTTATAAGCTTCTGTTTGCAATGAAATATAGCGTGAAGAAACAGAAAACTTGCCGAGGTCAAACCCAAGGATCCATTAGCCAAAATCTACTTATTTTGGGAAAGATTGGCTAAACGCTGAAAATATGGTGAAGTCTGGGTGAAACATTTTTTTTTTTTTTTATAAAAAAAGGAGTTAAGAGGAAACAAATGCAAATGACATAAGCACACACACGCTGGGATTCACTGACCTCCGATATGGGTTATCGCACTGCGATCCTGCGTTACGCAAAATGGCAGTGCGATAACTAGTTTGGAGGGTTTGCGAATCTCTCCCAAAGTGTCTGACATTAAGACTACCCTTTAATAAAGCCCATTTCCTTTTCCAGACGTGCGAATAACCCAGAATACCAAAAACAGCACCCAAAGAAATAGGCGTCAATCGTGTTCAGACAGACAGACAGACAGAGAGAGAGACAGACAACGCCTTTGGAGCTAAACTGCACAAATCCTTTCATTATCTGTGTAGTAAATGAAGTAGCTTTATGGCGAGCGCAGACTGGGCGCAGACCAGGCGCTTGTCACTTGCTCTTTTGGACTCGTCCAGGATAGAAGCGAACGCGCTGGCGCTCAAGCGCAGTCACGTCAGGCGCTCATGCTGATTGGGCGATTCCTAGCCAGCTAGTTGCGCGCATGGGGGGGGGGGCGTGCCCGTGACATCACGTGAGCGATTTGCCCTCATTGGCTGAACCGCGCACGTGACCAGGGTAAGCGTGACAAATAAAAAAAATATTTGTCACGGCAAGCATCGCGCCTCTGCACGTGCACGCGGGCGCAGTGGTGGTGGTGGTGGGGGGGGGGGGTTTTGTAGAGTTTCAGTGTTTTGAACGCGAGGGCGCTCCCACCCTGAACGAGGCCTAAAGGATGAAACATGCCTCCTGCAGTTTAACACTGAAACGCATTCACCGCTTGACACATCAGGAAATATTACTTTCAGTTGCTACGCCAGCATTCTTACACAGTGGATTCCGCACGCATAGCCGCTTGTGTTTGGTAACCAACCCAACGGTCTATTCAGATCCCAACATATATATATATATATTTTAAAAAATTCCTCCCCGTTCCTACTTTACCCCTTCATGGAGGAATCCACTGTAGTGAGAGATTGCATGTTTGAATATATACAAATGTGTAAAAAAAAAAAAAAAAAATGTAAAAAAAAAAAAAAAAATTCAAAATGTAAGATGAAAGCCTTACAATTAAATATTGATCCACCATCTGACATCAGTGCACGGTCACATATTGCATTTTGGTTTTTACTGTGTTTAAACTCTTTAACCAATTCTTATGAAATAAAGTGCATGAATGACCTTGCTCCTTTGCAACCTCCGGTAAGTAGGTGGCGGTTCGTTTGGATCCTTTTTCGTTGATGAATTCTATTCTAATGCCATGTACACCCACCTGCAAGAAAGCGGCACTTTCATTAGTACATTTCGGGACACCCAAACGCATGAACACACCCCAACGCTGCACGGAGAAGCACATGGGGTTTGGGAGCTTCAGATCCTGCTCGGCGTATAGCAATTCATTTGGCAACAAAAAGCGGTTTAGCGCAAGGGGCGGGGGAGCAACGCCAGCCCCCAAGGGCCACCAATAGGCAAGCTTTTCAGGACATCCCTGCTTCAGCACAGGTGGCTCATACTGTATTTCATTTAGTAGACGTTAGATTGGCAGTGAAGTGGTTACAAAATATTACAACAGTAGCCATGTGTGAGAAATATGAAGACAATACATAAGAGAAACTTGTGTAATGACCTAGTAATCACCTATACAGGGTGGCCAAGCTGACAGTCAGCACGGGGTAAAAAGGCTCTAAAAAGGTTACGCCTGTTTTTGGTTACCCCTGATCCGAGTATAAGGGAACAAGGGAGTTAGCTCTTGAGCCCAGTAACAAGGTATGCTTTACATGTACCATGCGTGAATAAAGTATTTGATGTGTTTTTATCTTTCCGGGCATGTCAGTGAGCAGGGATTGCTAGGGCATGAGTTTAAAAAGAAAGTGGGGGGGGGGGGGGGAAGGGGGTGTTGGAGGAATTGTTGTTACAATGTACCTAGGTAGTTGGGGTCCAGTTGTCAGGTCCCCCAAGAATGAACCCGGGAATCATGCCTGATGTACATGTACATTGTGCTGGCTATATCGCCCCTTAAAAACGCTTGCGCGACTCACCGCTAGGGTTCCCTGCTTCAGCAAAGGCCAGAAAGGTAAATGGGGAAAAGGGATGAAGTGTGTCCCTGTAACTGAAGGGGTTCCTAGGTTAAGGGGGATACCCTAGTTAATGCCCAGAGCCTGTACTGGGTTCCTGGATGCGCCAACCACAGATAAGTTTGTCAGGGGACAATGAGTCCAGTCTAAGTCCAAATCGACAGTGTGTGGGGAATAAGGCTGAAAGAAATAAAAGTATAATTTTCTATTCCCCATACCCAGGGCTTAGGGATGTATTGAAGTTGATGTTCAGACAAGCTGCCAGGGCTAACCGATAGGTGCCAGTAAGTCTGCTGGACATCGGAGTTCAAAGAAGCCAGAGGATGCAGGAGGTGTGAAAGCCAATTGGGTAGCAGGGAAGGGCTCAAGTACCCAAGTCCGAGGCACAATAGTAGTCGTCCGGGCTGCCATTTGTTCTGCCAGACAGTGGAGCCTGACCCAGTGGGTGGCATGAGATAGCCAGGGGCAGTGGTGGCAAACTTGCCCATGTCCCTTGGCAATTTCGATTTCCCGCTGACCTGCCTTTCTATACCGGCTTGGCTCTGACTGGATAATGAGAAAGTTTTCACACGATGATTGGCCGCTGAGTTTCATGATTGGAACTCCAAATACTTTAACATCGGAGCCAATCAGGTTTGAGATTTCTAGCAGTAGAATAGCGGGCGGGCTTTTCAAAGACGCTGCTGCGCGAATAGCAGAGCAACCGGCTTCGATTTCACACCTGAAAAGTCTGCCCGCCAGAGTCCAAGTCCCATTTTTAGCTCCCAAGTTATAATAATCGACCGTAGCGGTCGGATTTTATGCCGATTTCAGTTCCAGAGAGTCGGTGGTAGCCAAAAGAGTCCAAGTTCTCTGAAGAGAAGGGAGTGGTGGGCGTGTGGAACTTCACGCCGATTTGGGAACCAGGAGATTCCGGGCTAAGTCCCGGTCAGGGCAAAACTCTTATTTAGAGTTCCCTGCACCTAGGAGAGTCTAGTTTTCGCCTACAGTAAGTGTGCTTTTCGCCTGTATTTTGTGTTTCATTGTGTGTTTGCAAATTATGCCGATTACAATTTATTTCATTACCTGGTTTTGCTCAATGAATGATCCTGGTAAAAAAAAGGTGTTAATTGCCTGGTCTCCAGTGGCAGCCAACTCCAGTCCTCAAGGGCCACAAACAGGTCAGGTTTTCAGGCTATGCCTGCTTGAGCCACGTGCTGAAGCAGGGATATCCGTAAACCCTGATCTGTTGGATGTCCTTGAGGACTGGAGTTGGCTAGTTAACGACTGAAACGGATTGAGACACCTGTGCTGAAGCAGGGATAGACTTAAACCTGACCCGTTTGTTGGTCTGAGGACTGGAGTTTACCATTTCATTTCCTCCTAGGGAACAGAATGGAAGGAATTCAGGCATTAGCAAATTAACACTGGATGCCCACAGCGTTAGCACATTCTTACAGGGAGGTCAGATACATGGAAAGTGTCCCCAGACTTCCGGAATCAATACCTGCCGTTAGGCAGGACGATTCCTGCTGTCCGACACCAAGGTCTGTCATATACAAAGTGGGATGTACCACATATAAAGTGCAATCGAGGTCCTCTCAACTTTGCATCTGTACCCAGTGGTCTGCAAAAGGAGCGATGCTGCACATCTGTTACATTTTCGTGCCTTTTAACATATTAGAGCTGCAAATGAGTAAAATCACACCCATGTCTTTACTACCCCCCTTTTCATTTAAAAAAAAAATGGGAATAAAAAAAATACATTTGAGTAAATTTGCTTAAATGACTTGCTGTGAAAATCACAGCAACAAATGGGAAACATACAATTAAATTCTCCTTTCTTCAGGGTCTTAAATGCAAACAAATATTGCAGTAATCTGAAGAAAATTAGCCGTTGCCAATTACTGACGGGTAGAAAATCATTTCACTATAACAAAAATATGGAGGGGAAAAAAAAGAACCCCCTGAAGTGTGGAATATATATATATATATATATATATATATATATATATATATATATATATATATATATATATATAAATGTTTATTGTACAGAGTGGGACGGGCTCTGAAGTGGAAGCTTGAGCGCTTTACTTGGGTTACATCTCTTTATATTTTCCCATTATTTATTAATTACCCAAGAGCACCGCTCCCTGCCTACATTTTGCTGAAGCGGGGGTTCCCTATCTGATTCTTAATTAAATATCGGACCAGCTTTTAAATGAAGATCAGATGAGATTAGACAAAATCCTTGAACGCCGCTTACGTCAAAGAGCAATTATACGAGCTGTCAAGCGGTGGCAATTCCTGGACATCACAAGTCTGGCAAAGCGCTACCTGCAGTTTCTCATCTGAGCCGTATCTGGGCATAAAAATCCACAAATGTGTAGGGTAGGGATGACCAACTTCAGTCCTCAAGGGCCACCAACAGGTCAGGTTAAGGATATCCCTGCTTCAGCACAAGTGGCTCAGTCAAGCTACCTGTGCTGAAGCAGGGAAATCCTCAATACCTGAACGGTTTGTGGCCACCCGTGGTGGTGTAGCGTCTAAAAGCAGGGACTTAATCATTTCAAGCCCCAAAAGCTGCATTACATTAGAATCCACTTGTTTGAACCACAGGGCAGCCAAGAAAGCTAGAAGTGTGACTCTGTTATATTGACCAAAGCTAATCATATAAAACAGCAAATTGCAAGGATGCAAAAGATTGGTTACAATGCATTGAGCTTTCGCCTCATCGCTAACCATACATGGTTCTTAAGTAAGGAACTTTTAATCAAGTAATCTTTTATCCAATTATTTTAAAAGTTAAAATGTTACAACCTAAAACTAACATGAATATTCATATCACAAATGGGTCTGAAAAGGAACCATTAAAATATACTTTTGTAGAAAGGGGGAAACAAATCTCAACTTGTGTAACAATACAACGGGCATTCAGAAAGACGAGGAAAAAACCCGAAGTTTTAGGTAAAATGCCTCTTCATTTTCCCAAACCATAAAGGAGTTGGATGCATCGGGGACGGGCCACAATGATACAATCTCAATGTAAACCCAGTCACACGTGTATTTACACGTGTATGCACGCTTATAAAGGGGAGCGTTTATAGCAGAGATGTGCACATCCCCCCCTTTAATATGTGCATCAATACAATCCCCACAATAAGTAATTTGATAAATTGCCGATCGATCCATTCTGTGATCGGCGAAGATTCAGCTTGTGGGTTCACTAAATGGCTGCCAGTGCAGCAGCAGACGACCAAAGTTCTGTGGGGAAGATCATGGGACCAGGCAGTCACTAGATACAATTGGTGCACTGCTAGAGAGGGCAGGGCTCAAAAAGGGGTGTGACTTTGTAAATGGTTGTTATAGAAACAAGAAATGGTTGTTACATTATAATACATTAAAAAAGTGTCATTCACGGTGATTTAAAAAAATAATCAAAAAAAAAAAGTATTTTTTTCACAGTACAGAACAAAAAAATAAAAAATAATAAAACACATGTAGGATATTGCCTGGTCTGCAGGTTTGAAGAGGTTTATCCTTTCCAAAAAGCAGCCTCCAAAGTCCCAACTGAAGCGCCTCTTGCTGTTTCGGCTAAATGTTTCGTCTGCCTGCTTGCTGCTTTGCGAGTGTTCATTTAACAAACTTGGCAACCAGACTGTTAATGCTGAGAGGTTAGAAGCAAATTAGGAGGACAGCAATCTTAACAGGAAAAGCACACTTGTTTTCAAGAAAGCAGATTCTGCTTTAAATCTCATATATACGCTGAATGGCGACATTTGTAGCAACATTGGAAGATTTGTATTGTTGGCACTGAAGCAGTTCTAGGTGTCAGTTACTGGCACACAAAGCAGACATTACATCAGCTCATTCCTCATCTTACCTCCCAGTCCAAGCAATCACATACATCTTCAAAGTTTGTAAGCAGAGACACTGAACAGAATAGCCGTGGCAGCTCATCCCTCGTCATTGGGGGAAAACGGCTATCTTTAAGGGCACTGCGGAAAAGAAAAACCAACCTCAGATCTAACAAAATCAAGAAGATGACATGTTAATAACTACTCAACTAACGAGTCACATCTGTAAACAGATTTGTTTGGTACCAAACGCTCTTGCAATCTGTAACAGTTATATACAAAGAAGATTTAATAAAAGGATTGAGCCCATTCTGATTACACTTCAACTCACAGATCTAGCAAAAGTAATTGCCCCAAACGTATCACCTTTACCTCTGTATGGCAAGGAATAGGGAGCATTACTGAGGGACACTGGTAATTAGTAGGGTTACAAATGGACTCTTTAATACATGTCTGGTGGGAGGGGGACTGCTCTGTGACCTCTCTGTGGCAAGCTAATGTGTGGACAGAATTCCTTTCATGTGCTCGCAATTGCAAACATCACACGACTATAGAGCCTACCTCTCAATGGAGAATAAAAGGATGTTATCCACCGATTTTTAGCATTGTTACTACTTTTCAAATGCTGCGGGAGTGCACAGTTGTACAACAGGACATATGGCTCAATGTACGTAGTATACCAAGTACTGCCCATAGCGCACTGGAGATTAAGTATAATTGAAGCGATACATAAAACCCATGGATAACGTGGGCCAGTGTAGCACTGCAGGAGCCCGCACAGCCCTGCAACATAATAACTCTCCCCAGTGTTGGTTTTAGAAATTCTAAAGCAGGGGTCGTCAACTCCAGTCCTCAAGGGCCACTAACAAGCCAGGTTTTCAGGATATCCCTGCTTCAGCACAGGTGATGCAGTCTTCAACTGAACCAGTGATTGAGCCACCTGTGCTGAAGCTGGGATATCCTTAAACCTGATCGGTTGGTGGCCTTTGAGGACTGGAGTTGGCCACTTGTGCTAAAGTGAACGTGAGAAACTGTATCCCGTCTGTGGTGAAGTCAATGGATTATTTACTAAAACAGCAACTGGATACAACACACAACTAAGTTACTCAGCGCTGCATACGCATAGATTTGTCCGCAATGGCTATACTGAAAACATGATATAAAAGGTTAAACCAGCAGACCACATATCCAAATGAAAATCCTCAACAAGATATTGATGGAAACATGGTGACTGCAAAGCGCAAGGCTTCACTAAATCCTAAAACGATCATTACAGTTAATTAGTAACATCCAAATGAGTGGAACCGCACGGGCCTGTAACAGGTACATGTTATATTCACTTAAAGCAGCAACCCTGAACCAGGAGGTCCCCTGGAGCTGATAGGTTGTTCCCCGGCACCGGAGGGCCCCGTTTCCGGAGATATTTTTAACTTTTGTCTTTTTTGACACAAAATAGAAATTTGGCGTTAGAGCACAAACCTGGCTTTGGGGTCACCAAGAAAAATCCTTTCCATTGGCAGCCACAGCAAGCCCATTTTGGGTCTACCAGTTTGCCCAATGGACCCCTGGCTCGCCACTAAAGAAGCAGGTGGTTTCCGGACATCAGGGGACCACGTATAAGCTACAGGGGACGCTTCCGGTTCAGGTGAGAATGTTAGGGCGGATTGGTCCTTGAATGAGCTATACAATACAACGCGTACAATAAAAGGACTGAGAACACAAAAACATGGAACGTACAGTTTACTGGTAGATTCTATTCTAACATATGCAATACTTTTCCACTTCCTGAAACAAATCTTAAATTCTCCTAAATGTGTTTCTAAAAATAAAAATAAACGATCATGAGAAAAGTCCCAGGTCCGACTCATTTGTTGAAAAATCCTGTAATACTGTAAATAAACCAAGGAGAAAATGGTTTTAACAGCAATTTATTCAAATGTACCTAAAATTAAACACTTGGCATTAACCAATTTACTGCAACAAGTTGTCATTCACCCTAGAAGCCATTCATTTAGGATAGCGATTCCAAACTTGGCGGGCCCATTGGGTTTTAAAAAGGGGGCCCTAACACACATTGGAACGTACAGCAAGTGGAAGGTGGCGGCTGGCCGATAGGAAGGCGTTTGCCTTCATCAATAACACAATTCATATATCTTTAAATAAAAATCCTTATTCATTAAAAAGGGACTTTTTTTTTTTTTTTTTTTTTAACAAAATGCCAACTCTAACCTTGATCTCGATTTATGAACCCAACAACAAAACAAGTCGGGAAGACCGATGTGCAACAATTTGGAACCACTGATTTAAGGAAAGCACTAGATTTTACAGTCAACAGAACTCAATGTTACAGTATGTGAGAAAAGGTTAACGCATTGGCAACATTTAGAGGTGGTTTTAGATTTAGGATGACTTTCTATGATTCCTCCAAAACGCAACTACAAGTTCCCCACAGAATGCATACATTGATTCTTCCCCAAACCATACACTGGTTGTACAACCGTTCTGACGATATGAACATTTCTAGACCAGAGGTGCTCAACTCCAGTCCTCAAGACCTCCTCAACAGGTCAGGTTTTGAGACTATCCCAGCTTCAACACAGGTGGCTCAATCGAAGACTGTAATTGAGCATCACTGGTGTAGGCTAAAAAGAACATTTATTTTCAAAAAAGTATCCTCTAGAAATGTGAAATTCAGGTTTAGTACGAGCACTGCACAAAAACAGCACGACAAATTATTTCAAATGATACACGCGAGACTTTTCTTAAGCATGTGTTCACTTAAACATTTTTATTCTGTGTTGATGCCTAAATTATACATTGGAAAATAGTCTACGTTAAAAGGAAAAATGTGTAACAGCCCAAGAAGGTTTTAAAAAGTTACACAAGATGCAGCGACCATCATTTCCCATGTTTGATTATAGGAAATATATTAGCTAGAGATCTTATGAAGGAAGTTGGGTGAGCTCCGAGGATGGAAATTTATTTGTTTTATTACAGTCCTAGTTAAGAAATGTATCTATGTGAGTATTGTAGTGACTTACAACTTCCTGCTTTATTAGTTACAGGTCCCTCGATCAATCGTTTGGGGGTTTTTTTTTTGTGCCGACAGCTTTAATCTTGAAATTGAAACCTCTTCATTAACTGCAGCTAAAATGCAGGTCACCCAACCCTCTGAGGCGCTGCATAAGATTATTGATGGCACCTTCAAAATCGGGTCAAGGACAATGGATGTCCAACCAATGGAACTCAACTTCTGTCATCCAATACTCCATCTTTCTCAAAGTCATAAAATACTTTTAGTTTATACAGGCCAAGCAGCCTGGGATAAATTGACTGGTTTCACACTTAAAAGCTCAACAGAATACATGAATAATAATTGTCAACCTGGTCTGAAATGCTGTGGAAACCTGCTTCCCAGTTCAGTCTATTTTCATGAAGAAGCTGCAAAACACAAGGTGATTTTTCCATAATCTGGGTTGGTAGAAAAGGAAATGTACATCTTTTATGTTTATGATGAAAATGCATAATTTATAACAACTTATTTTTCTGGTTTTTTTTTGTTTGTTTTTTTTTTTTTGCAAGGTAATTTACAGAATAGGGAAGACAAAGGCTTACTAAACAGTTGAATAATTGTTATATGCGTCAATTTAAAGAAATAAATCTGTTTCATTAAGCTTTTCAAGGATGTTTATTAAAGTCAATGTTTATTGCAGCTCGGGAAAGGCTTTTCAAATATAAGCGTGGTGTCTGAATTAAGACTTGGGGTTAGGGGACAATAGACACTTCAAATGAACGTTGAGATTTAAAAAAAAAAAAAAAATGTGTGCCGGCAGCAACCCACCAGGGGAAAGGTGATGCTACCATACCGGTCATTGAGGATAAGAGCAGGGCTTGGGTTTTCCATGTTTCACGGGATAATCGTTGTAGATTACAACATTTTTTTTGTAAAGTTAAAAAAAAAAATATATAATTTGGTCAAATCTTCCCCTGGCCAAATGTGAACCCCTAGCTGTGTGACCAGATCTCACCATCTCCCTGGGCATTAGGCACAACAAATTAGGACAGGACCCATCTAATTTACACCGATGCACAGGCGGAAATGGAACATAACTAAATAGTATAAGGGAATACTTTGGAAAATATGCGCTGAATGTGCCTCCAGAAGAATGAAGAGAAATAAAGTCCCTAAACCAGGGGTTCTGAACTTCAGTTCTCAAGATCCCCCCCACCCTCCCCCAACAGATTAAGTGAAGGATATCCCCCTGCTTCAGCACAGGTGGCTCAATCTGTGGTGCAGGGATATCATTAAAACCTGTTTGGGGGGGGAAGAGGGGAGGGGAAAAACTGGAGGACTGCAGTTCAGATCCCTTGACTTGCGCCCATAAGAAATTCTAAGGACTAGAAGGTTTAACAGAACTGGAAGGTGCATTTCTTACCAACATGTGGTCACTAACCTCATAGGGCACTGCAAACCAGGAAAAGGTACACAGCTGGAAATAACTGCAGGGCCTAATGCAGTACTGAACGCCTGTCACTGGCTATTTATGGGACAAGCACAGCAGTATTTATGTTAGAGAGTGATATGAAGTTTTAAAAAAGGTAATGTATATGCTGGGAATGCCAATACATACCAGATCATGACTGAGAAAGTATGCAACTAATATAACCAATATTTACATTCAAGGTCACGTCCTACAGACGAGAAACTGCTCTAGTTTGGTTACTTTTGATCACCCAGTTATAATCTAATGTGACATTTTGCTCAAGCCGGCTCCGCACGAATAACTGGCACTACAAATCAGTCTCAGTATGACAATCTGCTAGAAAGGGTTTCAACCTCAGCAAAGTAATACAGACATGTGGTGTGGAGAGGTTGGGTGATACTATTTCTCCAGCACATTGCAGAATGGCCGATGGAAAAACTAATGGGTATTATGTAATTAAAAAACATTAAAACGTTTGGATATGCAAAGTTGCATCTCCCACACACAGCATGGATCTCAATTGTGTTTTATGCTCATTTTTTGCCTACATCATGTTAAAATTAAATGAAAGGCAAATTACCTACACATGGTGTATCAGGAAGAAACAATGGCTAACGTGGTACTTTGCCACATCATACACACCGCATAGTTGCCTGATTTGGCAGAATGTGGTAAAGCGCATGTAGAGATGATATTTATTGTTATTTCTTCTTTTAACCTAGATAATGTCAGGAAATAAAGGGCGGGAGTGCTGACGTGTTAAGCAAATAACTTTCCTGGACAAAGTGCTTCTGCTTTCAAACCTGTATCATAATGCTTAGGAACTCCCCAACACTATCTCGTGTGAAAACATTGTCTAATGAGTCCCTTAAAACGAAGTGAAAGAAAAGGCCTCATTTTATTTTGTAAGCAATGTTTCTCCCATGGATTAGGGCATTAGGCAACAGGCCATTAAGAGATAACTTTATACCTACATCAGGATAACAGATAGTGTCCAGTCAGTTAAAATGACCAATGAGTCATGAGCCACCATCTCTTATGGCAAGTGTCACTGAAGTGGATACTCATTTCAAAGCAATGAATATAAAGCACTGTATTACTTCTGCAAATTATGCATTTCTGTAGCATGAACCATTCCTTGGATGCGATCTGTTTTCTGCCTTTGTTTAATAGATCATTATAAAGCTCATTAGTAACTAGTCTATGAGGTCTTATTTGAATCTGTAAGAATCAGTCTACGGCTGCCTTTCCAAACGCTTAGATTGATGGCCTAGAATCATTTTAAGGAACATAGGGCAGTAAAAATTCAGACAAAATTAATTTACCGGGGAAAAACAGGACCCCCATATATTAGCAGTGGGATTGCAACAGAAGTACTAGAACCCACATTGAAGCTAAGCGCATACCTAGAACCCTCCAAGAAAACTGCAATGCTATACTGCAGGCGTGGCCAACTACAGCCATCAACAGGTCGCGTTTTCAGGTTGTCATTCAAGCAGACTGAGCTACCAAATGAGCCCCCTGTGCTGAAGGGACATCCTGAAACCCTGACCTGTTAGTGACCCATGAGGACTCTAGTTGACCACCTGTGCTATACGTAAGAAGATATTTAATACAAGTAGCATAATCTTCCTGAGTACTTGGAATGTGCCCAAATTAGAATCGCTGCCTCTCACATCTTTCCTCTGTACATGCCAACACAAACTATTACCATATGGAAGGGTTGGTATTTATCTTGGTTTGGAGGACAAGGGGTGCACGGAACCCCCAAAAATATTCAACAAAGCCGGATCAACGTTCATGTTTCATTATGGAGGAACAGCCTGGCAGGGCTGTAAATGTATACGGATATGGTTATACAGATATAAAATAATGTATACACCTCCTGTGTGAGATTTTGAAATGACAATAATTCGAATCACAAGCGTGAACACTTGCTAAGCAAATATAAAATGATCAGCAACGTTAACTTCATTACCTGAAAAGCATTAATAAAGCAATGCATTACAAACACCATCACCTGAAAAGCATTAATAAAGCAATGTATTACATACAGCTTCATCACAGCTGAAATTAACATGACATTCATTACAACGGGTGAGTCGAGTACAGATTGCAGGTAAAAGGAATACATGGAAAACAGACTTTTTTTTTTTTTTAAATCTCTTGCAGGAAGTGTGCTAGTTCAAACAATTAGAGACAGATTTGTAAGAGCTTGGACTCCTAGTACCGTAACGAACAATGGTCGTCACCAAACGCTGTCTGGGTCCTAATCCTAAAAGGTACATCCCATATTTTAACAGATACAAAAGTAGAAAGGCAGTGGGGCACTCATTAATTGAAGAAAAGTGTCTTGGAGATTACATATTTCTCCTATGCGTTTCGGCCCAAGTTGGAACCGAAACGCATTGGAGGAATATGTAACCTCAAAAAAGATCATTTTCTTCAATTCACGAGTTCCCCGTTGCCTTTTATACTTTTGCATCTAGCAAGAGAAAAAGCGACAACCAGATTTTGACACCAGAGAATAGACCTTCAAATTAAAGCATTACTACAACTTTCACTATTTGAATATACATTTTGAAGGTGGGGCACCTGGAAATACCTTAACCGGGGAACCAATGCTAAATTTTGAACATCAAGTCACATGCAATGTGTCATTCCTTTGCCCTCCTCAAAACAAAAGCTCAAAATGACAGTAACCCTCTGTAAGGCTGATCAACTCCAGTCCTCAAGGGCCACCAAAGGTCAGGTTTTCAGGATATCCCTGCTTCAGCACAGGTAGTGCAGTCTGACAGACACCTGTGCTGACTCAGGGATATCCTGAAAACCTGACCTGTTGGTGGCCCTTGAGGACTGGAGTTGCTCGCTCATGTTGTAGTCCTTTACTGAGGTAGGGGGTTTGGATAAGAATTTGGGGTAAGCAGTATCGTTTAGACTTATACCGCCTGTTTCATTAGTTACAACGGAAATATTTAATTAGGTCTAGTCCTTTAAAAAAATATATATATATTTTTTTTAAATGCCTAAATCTTTGCCTAAATGCCTAAATTATGTTCACATAATTGTATTTGTCTCACATCTGAAGACAAAGATACAAAAAATGTAATGTTATCACATTTGCCAGTTAGGCTGCAGACAAATTTCAATCAGCTACAAAAAAATCTTAAGAAATACAAAATGGCATCAATTTAAATCATTTTTTTTGACCATACTGGCAAGAAACATTACACACCCATTAAAAAAAAAACCTACCCAAACAAACAGAAGACTAATAGTTACCTGGTAAGTGTGTACTCCCCGAGTCCTGAATGCAGGTTCATGGCAGAAAATGTCCCAATGCATCCACGCAGCCTCTTATCTCGCCCAATCTTCCATGTTACAAATAGCGGGCTTGCAGAGAGAAGCAGAAATGCAATGTTACCAGACTGCTAAAAAACAACCCAAAAGATCTAAACCTTATTTCAGACATGCATTTATCAACTCATTGGGAAATCCAAAAGATTGGTCTATAAACTAACATTTTAAAAATTATTTTATTTATTTTTTTTAACAAAAATCAGAAAAGGCTATCAAAAAAAAAGTTCATTTTTTTTTAAATATACAAACATAAGAGCAAATTGTTTACAATGGTTTGTGGAAAAGCAAATACATATGATCGAAGTCATGTTCAGTCCTTAAATCCATTTGTACTTTATTACCCTCTGTCCAATTTTATTTTATATCCTTCACTGAACAAAATGAGATTGAGAAACACTTCTGTTCTGTACTCCCAGGGTAATGAAAACAGATCTCTGCGGCGTTTTCAAGATGGAAACTTAAAAATTACCACGAAGAAAAAAAAAAGGGGGGGGGGGGGTTTCTCTTCAATCCGTTTTAAAGCAGATCAAGTTAATAAAATGCACATTAGAGAAACAAGACCAACCTGAGAGACAGGGTAGATACACAAACAATATAAATGAACTTCCTGCTAAGGTGTGTAGCCAAAATTCAGGATAGACAAATATGGGACACTACAGAACTTCCTGCATTCCATTGCAAATAGAAGGTAAGAAAACAAATAAGGAACGTACAAACATACAGTTTATTCTGCCACAAGCATGCAGCAGCCATATGATTTTTCCCGTCATCGTAGGGAAATGTAGAACTAACTAATCTCCGTATTTTATATGTTCACCCCTAGGACTTTCTTGCGCACTGCTACACCACAACAGCTACAGAGACAGGGACTATTTTAGCCACTGGAGGCTGCATCACGAATATATGTTTATTTTTAAACGGCCAGCAATCCATCTCACATCTGATGCAAAGGTCAAGACATGGAAAATAATGAAGTGACATTAACCCCCCCCCCCCCCCCCCCGACAAGAGTTTCTGCATAATGTCTTTATGACTTGAACGGACCGCAATATTGGTTAACAGAACAATAATTCACGGTAATAGCCAACTAGTAGCAATCAATTCCTAACCTTACTGAATTGAAAGTTCCCATGGAAGAGAAGGGGGAAGTTCCAGCAAAAGGTAAATCCCATAAAATGATCATCCGATCGCGAATTTAAAAAAAATAGAACAAAAAGGCAAAAATCGAGAAATGAAAGTCAGAAGAGAGGCTTAAATAGTCTTCAGATTAGCAATCTATGCGTATTCAGATGTTATTCCCTTAGCCCGGTCTAACGCTAGTTTGTTTTTAAACTAGACAGCTGTCTCGCATGTAGGATTCTAAAAAGGAAATGACGCGCCACTGCATTTTATTTATAGCAATAACTTTGACTATATATATAGTGATCGACAAACCTATACATTTGCAAGCCCCGGGCGAGTGGATTTAACATCGTGGCGAGCTCCTATTGGGCCAAGCAGCACACGTGTGTGGTACTAGGTGGAGAGTAGATTTTTTGGTGATGTGTGTGTGTGTGTGTGTGTGTGTGTGTATATATAGCCAATTTGCAGTAGAAAGGATTCACTCAAAGCAGCGTTGCCGCACCCCACCACGCCCCCTCCCATACCTTATGTTACTGCAGTACTGGCACCGGGCACATTTATTTTTTTGAGATGGGGGGTTTAACTACCTGAACATGGAGCTAGATATCGTTCCTTTTGTACGGTCGTGGGGGAGAGATTATTTCCTTCTGGACAGAAAATAGTGCCCTGGTCCCACTTGATTCGAGGCAGCCAATAGAGAGATGCAACTTCATCAGGTCCATTCGATACTCTGCTGCCACAACCAGCACCAACCCCCGCTACAAATCTCAGGAACCACGAGCGCTGCAGGGACCATCAGTTCAGGTAAGGTTAGAAAAATCTATATTCTGAGAGGGATTGAGGCGTTAACCGATTTGCTACAAAAGGTCCCTGTTAGCGAGGGGGCTAAATTCGATTCTATTTCCTTCTTTAAGTCAACATCAATGAAAAGTGCAAAATGTAACGATGCAAAACAAGATATTTCAGGATTCAAAAATAAATAATTAGAAGTTAGAAAGTGACAAGTTCCTTACCCATAACCCAGTCCCACACCATAAATAAGAACTGGCGAGGTCAAAGATGCAAATGAAGGTGATGTTTAATACTCAATGTTTCAGCTTTTGCAGGAGCCTTTCTAGAGAGCCATTATACTTCCTTTTAGGACGGTACGTACCCAGTATAAGTATTCATTATACTTCCTTTTAGGACGGTACGTACCCAGTATAAGTATTCATACTTCCTCTTCGAATACTGGGTACGTATCCTTATTCATTATACTTCCTCTTAGGATACGTACCCAGTATACGTATTCATTACACTTCCTCTTAGGATACGTACCCAGTATACGTATACATTATACTTCCTCTTAGGATACGTACCCAGTATACGTATACATTATACTTCCTCGTAGGATACGTACCCAGTATACGTATACATTATACTTCCTCTTAGGATACGTACCCAGTATACGTATACATTATACTTCCTCTTAGGATACGTACCCAGTATACGTATACATTATACTTCCTCTTAGGATACGTACCCAGTATACGTATTCATTATACATCAGTGAGTGTCCTGCTGCTGTCTATTAATACATGTGCATTTCTGTTTCTCTCCTCGGATTACAGTATCTTACTGCTCCTGCATTTGCTGAATATACATAAATACCAGTCCAAAATAAAAAATAAAAAAAATATTTGCCATACCCAGGTGTTCATTTAAACTATTAATGTCTAATTAATAAGAACAAATATTTTTTAATTGAAATTCTACAGTTAAATGCATGCGTGCAATTTCAGATTTCCCATTAGGCCGGGCCTATGGCGGCAAAATGTTCCGCCCCCATATAATTTTGCAGCGATATCGGATCTAATAGGAATGTACTTACCTGTGTCACAAGCCTCCTTTCTGCCGCCCTCCTGTTCCATTGCAATCCCAGCGCCAAATGACGCTGCGGACAACCCCAAAGCGACATCGCACGGCGTCTCGTTGACATGGCAACGTGAAGTTGCAATGCCAAAAACCGCCACGTTACCATGGCAACGCCCACTGCGTCATCTGACAGGGTTTCCAAAGGAGCAGGAGGGTGGCAGAAAGGAGACGGCCGACACAGGCAAGGGGTGGCAAATTTTGAAATCTGCCGCTGCATGCGCGTATATGCCTTTTCACGTTTATTTTGATTAATAGAAGGATGTTTTTGTAGCTCTAAAGCTGGGTGGGTAGCCATGTTTCTCCTTTCTTCTATGCAGTAGCAGAAGAGGAAGAGGGAGTAGGGGGTGTGATATTTTATTGGGCCAACAAATAGTTGATAGGCATAGGACCTGATTAAGGACTCTGAGAGGTTGGAAAGCGTATAATAAAAAAGTTATCATACCCCCTACTCCCCTCTGTTACTGCATAGCTGTAAAGCTGGATTCTATCAAAATTATAGAATTGGCAATTAGTGAGACTGCTGCGTTCAGGTCTCTTGCATATCTTTTCCCCCCATTATTGATATGGTGAATAAAGGAACAAACTGCACCATGTACCAGATGGACTATCCGAAAAATGGAAACCTAAACGGAAGGAAAAGGAATACACGTTTGTACTGGGCAAATTAAACATTGTGTACTATAAATGTCAGTAAAGAAACGTGAATGGATGAAGAGAGGCTGATTGAAGATTGAATAACTTCATGTTGTGTTTATACTGAAACAAATCCAGTAGAATTTAGAAAGTTGCTCGGATTTCCTGCTATGGAAATTAAAGAAAATAAATGCAAACAGAATGTTTGTTAAGCAAAACACTAATTTAGCAAATCTTATTGCAACTCAGACTCTCTAACAAACCTGTGTGACCGATCCAAGGCAGTATAGGGTCCTGAGATTGTGTGGGAGGAATAAACACTTAAGGCTCCAAACTGCACTTCAGTGTGTACAGGCAGCATGGGTATAGTGTCACACACTCCGAGGTCCAATGCATTGTGGGGAGGGACTTTGGAAGCTGCTTCTGTAAGCTATAACCACATGTAATTTAGGGCCTTACCATGTGTGCAGTCCCCCCACAGGCTCAGTAACACTATACTGCCTGGGATCCTTCAGTGCAGAATGTTATTGTCAAACCCCTTAGGGACAGGTCACTAACCTAGGGGTTCTCAAACCCCCTGCTGGTAATCACTGCTCTAAAGTCATGGGGACATAAAACCATTTCTGGTGCAGTTAAAGATGATCCTCTTAATACATCATTAACATCACTAATTCCTTTACAGTGACTCATCTTCAATTATTGGATGTTATTCTGCTCGTCATTAAGCCGAACAAGTACATTTCCTGGCATTTACCTCTCTAAAAATGGGCCTGCATGAACTCACAATTAAATTACAGCAACATTTCCATGAAAAAATATATATATATATATATATAAATGTTCAAAATATTTGCACTATGCCGTTGTTGCCAAGCATTTGTACTACTCACAAGTACACTACATAGATGGTTACATCATTTTAAGTACTGACAGTAGATCTAACATAACTATAAAACTATATTAGCAAGTTGCAAAATACAATCTAAGACACAGAAATTTAGGCTAGCGTGCTTATTTTACAGGATCATTTTAAGGTTTTAAAACCGGATTCATCAAGGAAAAACCAGTAAGAACAGAAACAACACGAACAATGCCTACATTGTCCGATTCAAACAGTACAACGATTAATCAAACTTATTATGCATCCCATATTTTCATTCCTCTTACAAATAATTTATGGATTCAAAACTTGTCTGCATAGGCTTGATGCATCAACCCCCGGCAACATCGGAGCTTATGAAAGAATGTTTACATATGGGAAGGATACCAGAAATACCAGATCAGCCAGGCTGAATATCCTCCAAACTAAGCATAAAATACTTTAAAAGGCCCTAGTTTCACAAAGCCCGTCTAGGTAACTAGTAGCCTTATTGGTTATGAAAAACAAAAAACAAATCTACACTTAATTTGAATACCTTTTAATGGACCAACAGGACCAGAGAGAAAATAAATCTTCATAGACCAGTCCACAGAGCTTAAAAAAAAAAAAAATGACTGTGCCCCATCTATTTATCTCATCGGTCACACTTAATGTGTTTTGTACTTCTATTTTTAATAAAGTCTGCACTGAAAATATGTTCCCAGGCTCTTTTAAGGGAAACACCATTCTTAACTCGCCCAGCTTTTTCCTACAGCTCAATCATCGATTACTATAGCATTGGCATGAGACTGAACACCCTCAAGTGACAAATCCCCTTGTTTAATGACATTAAAAGTGCATGATCACGTGTTGAAATTTAGATTAAAAACAGATCTTTGTTGCATTTCTCAAAAACACCAATTAGAGAATCCATTTGAAAAGAATGCCGTAATGGAGGTATTATCACGGTAAGTAATGTTCATTATTAAGTGCCTCCTTATTGTATTCTTGTGTCAGATATCCGTATCTGCATAATTAGACTCATCAGCTGTGTCAGGGCCCAGATATACCCCCTGGATTGCGAATCCAGCCTCTGAGCTGACAGTTCCGATCAAGACCATTAACAGCTGTGAAGGAGCAATGTGAACCAATTTGTGGACCACCTGTCTTCTATATCTAACTTTGGGTTCAAAGTCCTTGAATGGTTTCATTTTTTGGAAAGTAAAATAGCTGTGATTTTTACAGAGCAATACTGTACCAAGTTATGAACCAATAGTGAGTGTCTTGTACTTGAAAATGACAGAGACACAGAGACACAGAGACACAGAGACACAGAGACACAGAGACACAGAGACACAGAGACACAGAGACACACAACATTTGTATATTCCTTTTATGCAATGGAATCTGTCAATATGACTGCATTACCATGGTATATAGCAGCTAATGTGCTTTAGGGCAGCTATTAATAATATTTCCACAAGCGCTTGGGCAAACTGCTCTCTTGGGAGTTGTGCTATGGTGCTACTGATAAAAACATCTGAGCTACTGCAGGTAGGAATCTTCCACTGATACAGGGTATCTTGAACATTTCTGCATTCAGCAAAATGACAATCCAAGCGTCTCTAATTAGCAAAAAGTTTTGATCTTCAAATAGGAGCATATAGAGCAAGCCAAAAAAAACTTCTAAAGAAAAGCTGTACAAATCAGAAAACAAATTCAATTTACCCGGTATATACATGGGGTATACCTTGGAAGACATTATACAAGCAACTTTATCAGAGTTTTTGCACTCAAGTTTCGTAAAATATAGCACTTTAAATTATCTCATACATTCTGTAGAATCGCTAATGTAAAAAGTTTCACTATATGCCACATACATTTATATGGCGGTCCATCACATATTCCACAGCCAGACTATGTATCTAAACACATTTCTAATACATGACACTGCTCAACACATTTCAATCCTTTTTCCTGATCAAAACAAAAAGTTGTGATTTAAAGAATTTCTCAAAATTGAAAAGGAAAACATTTAAACTAAAACAACCTCTCCAACATTTGGCTGTAACCGCCCATGAGTATTTTCTCTAAGTGATACTGTATTTACTAGACTAGAAAAGGTGGTATTACACTAAACGCTCCCAGTGTGTGTACACACACACACACACACACACACACACACACACACACACACAATAACTAATGTTTGAGGTCTCCTGTCTAATCTCAAACATAACATATGGTTAGCAATTGTATTGTCCAAGTACGTTTTCTTTTTAGACCTCTTTGCTGGCTTTGCTTCCGGCTTTGCACCCTCTGCTACTCCAGATTCCGAATTCTATTGCCTTCGTACCACTGTCCTTCCTTGGTTCTCTGCTTATCCCACCACTCCTTTCAGTGTTTCCTTTGATGGAACTTCCTCTTCAATCCAATTCAATGTTGGTGTTCAAAAGAGCTGTCTTTCAGGACATCTTCCCTATAACCGGCTTCCCTGGGCAAACTAATAGTCGTTTGGTATTCACTACCACCTCTACGTGGATGATGCTTAAATCTACCGATATTCTGCTGAACACTTGTTATCTCTCCAGTCTCATGTCACCAATTGCCTTTCTGCTATTTCTTCCTGGGTGACCAACTGTTACGTCATGTCCAAAACATTTTCCCTCCCTCCAATTCTCACACCATGTCAGACTTCTCGCTAGCAATAGAAAACTCCCAAATCTTCCTGATATCACACTAGGTGTCATACTTGATTCCGACCTCTCCTTTTTTTTACGATGCATCAAGTTACCCACCTGCCAGTTCTACCACCGAAACATTGTTAAAATACACTTATTCCACACCACATTAATTCACCAAAATTCTAGTTAATGCAATTTTAATATCCCGCATTGATGGCTGTAACTTGCTCAGACCTTCTCTTTCAATTGTCTCTCCAGTGCATCCTAAATGCTACTGCCAGGTTCTTCTACCGCACCAACCGTTCTAGATCTGCAGCTTCCCTGTGCAAGTCTCTACAGTGGCTACCTATACCCAGCATGATCAAATTCAAGGTTCTGGTTCTCACCCACAAAGCTCTTTAGGACAGCCCCTTCTCTATATTTCCAAGCTACCCTCAAAATAGTCCCCCACGCAGTCTCTTATTGGCTCATAACCTACAGCTCTCCTCATTAAGTCCTCTCATTCCCAACTCAAAGACTGCTCCAGGGCTGCAGCCAAACTGTGGAACTCTTTACCCCAAACCATCAGACTCAACACCACAATTTACTTTCAAAAGAGCTCTCAAAGCCCACCTCTTTAAACAGGCTGGATATCCAGCACCTTCCTGACTAGCATTTTCCGTGCCCCCAACATACGTCAATGAAAGTGCTACCTCAAGGGCAATTAAGATGTATTGTACGTCAGTGGCTTTCACTCGTTTTTAGTGGCTGTACACGATACACACTGGCAGCAACCCTCCCCCTTTCACATCCAGCCTGGGAGTCAGCAACTGAAAGGTATCATGTGATCGCTCCGAAGAGTTGTCACATGACCAGGACGTGCAGGAGGATCCATGGTCAGAGAGATGACAGGACCCTCTGCCACTAAAGGCTTTATCTAGGGTAATTAAAACTCCACCCGCTCAACCAAGGTGGCAATCGGGTGCACTAGGGGAATAAGTAAATTAATAGAAGCAGAGAGAAGTGTATTTCTCTCCACAGGCAGCGAGAGACAGGAATAACCAATTACATGAACTCTCTGAATAACCTGAATAGTGGGAAAACTATACAATAGTATGAGTGTGGAGAGAGACCAGTTAGTGAGATCCCCACACTAATGATCAAATAAAAGTCTTACCCCCTTAAAATAAATGGGTACTATTCTGAATTGGGTTAAAACTTTAATTATATAAATAAGTTAAAATAATAGTGACAAGTACGGACTCACTGTACTAATACAGATAAACCCACCATAAACAGTCAGGCTCTGACAGTCAGATTGTTAGGCAGACAGTATAGAGTGTTGTCTAGGTGGAGATATAACCCCTACGTGGGAATGTAGATAAGCATTGTCTGTACCTTGCCCAGCTATGAATCAGACCTGTAGGTCGATGAGAACCCGGGAGTTCAACTAATATTGTGCTGCCTAGCTAGCAGGGTCCATAGAATAATACCCTGGTCTTCTGTCCCATTCCTTTTAGAGATTGTAAGCTTATCGGAGCTAGTACCTCATTGCCCATTATGTTTAAAGCTGTATGTATTTTAGGTTTTGTTCTTACTCTGGAATATGTTAGCCACATTTCAATAAGATAATAATGCAGGTCCAAACAACTAATGGCAATGATACTTTCCAAGGGTTAAAACTCATAATAAAATATAATGGGTATAAACGAGCACGGTTTTGAAGAAGCTAAAATGTTTATGTCTGGCAAAAATGCAAATGAGTCCTAAGTAAATATCTTGGATCTAGTGTGTTTACTGAGAAAGAATGACAAAACATCAGTTACTCATTCTTAACTGGTGCCAGGAAGGCAAAGCAGAAGCTATTGTTTCATTTTGTTTTCAACGTTTGTGACAATTTTTGTAAGCATTTTAATCTGTGGCCTAGACTGGCACCATATTACCTTACTCTCCCTTCTTTCCAGTTGGTTAACATATAAGCAGGGAGTGTGAATAAATAGGATGACCTGATCAGGAGGTAGGGAGGAACAAACTATTCTTTTTTTTAATGTAGTCTAATTTTTAATAAATCTATTTATAATTATATGGCTGTCATTGTTTCAGTTTGTTCCTATGTGGGGGGATAGCACTTGTGCCCAAGTATTTTCAAAAATATTTAGCAGCTTTCATTTTTATTTCAGAATTAAAGACCGTTTCTCATCAGACTGCAAGCGGAAAATGTTTCGGGAACTAAAAACATACATGCAAACCAAGCAGAAAACGTGAAGCCAAAATCTACTGCTTGACTTGAACCAAAGGGAAAAAGTGACACTCCTAACCATCCGATCATTATCAGGACATTGGGGAAAAGAACAGTCCTTCCAAATAATACAGAAGAATTTGTGTAAGGAGGAATGTGACATTAAATTAAAATTGTGTAGGAGTTGAGAAGTTAAGCAGTTCCAATAGTGCAGGGGTGGGCCAGCCCCAGTCCCCAATGACCACCAGCAGGTCTTCAGGATATCCCTGCTTAAGCACAGGTGGCTTTGACTGAGCCACCCGTGCTGAAGCAGGGATATCCTGAAAACCTGACCTGCTGGTGGTGGTCATTGGGACTGGCCCATCCCTGTAATAGTAATTTCACTGAGTTGGCCACATCAGTGGTATGTTTAACACATGACCCGATCACTTGACTCTGAGTATGGCACTAGAAGGTGGGGTAAAGGAAATAGGTTTAAAGGGGAAAGGGTTCCAACATGGTTAACGTATGAATGAACTGTAGCCAAAGCAGCAAAATACAAGTAGACCTGGTATTTTTTACCCTTTCAGCAAAGCAGACGTTACTAGTAAATATTCACCCTGCAATTAAAATTATCTGATGGCAGTCAAACCACCACTACGATGTTTTACTGGGACATTAACAGTGATCATTATAAAAGCAGACGAGCGCGACATCCACAGCAAACTGTGCAGCACACTAATAAGACGGGGTTACGCTGCGTATGACAGTTACCAGGGTTACAGAGACAAAGGGAAAATGCTGACCTGGCAGGTCCCAGCTGTTAAAGTTAACATTCACAACCCATGCTAACTATGAATCATTTCAAATGGCAAACAGAACTAGATCACGGTCTCAACAATTAATCCTATTCTCTCCATGACCCCCACCAAAGTAGATTGCAAGCTCTTTGGTACAAAGTTCTGTGTAGTGTTCTTTATCCTTTACACTGTATTGGCAGCCTAGCTCATTCTGAATCGCCTGTATATACATACAGGTCTTGCATAAGTATCTGGCCTCTAGTTGCCCACTCTCCCCCAACCTCACGGGCCTCTATTTTCCTGCTCTACCCAAACTTCACAGGCCTCTATTTCCCCACCACCCATGCTCCCCACCCCTCAAAACACCTATATTTGCCCGGCACACAACCTCACACTCTTTTTTGCCAACCACCCCAACCTCACACACCTCCAGTTGACCTACTCTCACGGTACCCTAGTTGCCTGCCCCCACCAACCAGCCTATAATAACCCACCCCCACGGGTCCCTATTTGCCTACCCCCCCCCCCCCCTCAAACACACACCCCCCAAACACACCCCTAGTTGCCGCCTCCCGTCCAGCCTCTAACTGCACTCCCCCCACCCCACACAACCACAAGGGCCGCTATTTGCCTCCCCAAAAAAACACACCCCTAGTTGCCCTGCTCCCCCAAACTCGCACCCGTTGTTGCCTCCCCCCGTCCAGTCTCTAATTGCCCTCCCCCCTCGCGGGCCCCTATTTGCCCTATCCAAAAACACACCCCTAGTTGCCCCCCCCCTTCCTCCTTATGAAAAGGGCAGAGCCGGCACTTACTAGGGGTCATTGGTGAAGCGGGGCGTGCGGGGCGGCTGGTAGCCGTACAGGTGACAGTACAGCACATCGAAGCAGAAGCAGCACATCTCGGCCGACACCACCATCTTCCTGGAGCCGGGGCTCAGGCCGCAGGCCGGGGACAGGCCGTTCCCGCAGCCCAGCGAGAAGCCGTTCACCCGGGCGGCGCTCCCTCCTCCCCCGGTTCCCCCCAGCTCCCCGTTGCAATGCGAGCCGGCCGCTCCCCCCGGGCCACCGCCGCCGGAGGAGGAGGGCGGGGAGCTGGACAGCTTCTGCTTCTTCACCCCGCAGCAGCCCGCCGCCATCTTGGAACAGTCTCCCACGCACCGCTTCCGACCCATGCTCCTGTGCGTCGAGCGTCACCCCTCCTCCCCCCCGTGCGTCACGCACGAGGCGGCGTGGTGACGTGTTTGGCGCTCCGCCTTCTCCTGCTGTCAGTCACGCGCGGGGGAAGCCACGCCCACTCCCTTTTTAGCCGCCCCCGGCTGCAGCTTGGGAGGAGTGTTCAGGCCCTGCGGGGAGAGAGAAGGGGGAGGAGTCAGTGGGGAGAGCAGGAAGGGGGAGGAGTCCGTGGGGACAGCTGGAAGGGGAGGGGTCAGTGTGGACAGCTGGAAGGGGGAGGGGTCAGTGGGGAGAGCATAAAAGTGGGAGGAGTCAGTGGGGACAGCTGGAAGGGGAGGGGCCAGTGGGACATCTGGAAGGGGGAGGAGCCAGTGGTGAACATCTGGAAGGGGAGGAGTCAGTGGGGACAGCTGGAATGGGAGGGGTCAGTGGGGACACCTGGAAGGGGGAGGAGCCAGTGGGGACATCTGGAAGGGGAGGAGTCAGTGGGGACAGCTGGAAGGGAAGGGGTCAGTGGGGACAGCTGGAAGGGGAGGGGTCAGTGGGGACACCTGGAAGGGGGAAGAGCCAGTGGGGACAGCTGGAAGGGGAGGGGTCAGTGGGGACAGCTGGAAGGGGAGGGGCCAGTGGGGACAGCTGGAAGGGGAGGAGTCAGTGGGGACAGCTGGAAGGGGTCAGTGGGGACAGCTGGAAAGGGAGGAGGCAGTGGGAACACCTGGAAGGGGGAGGAGCCAGTGGGGACAGCTGGAAGGGGAGGGGTCAGTGGGGACACCTGGAAGGGGGAGGAGCCAGTGGGGACACCTGGAAGGGGAGGGTCAGTGGGGACAGCTGGAAGGGAAAAGGGTCAGTGGGGACACCTGGAAGGGGGAGGAGCCAGTGGGGACATCTGGAAGGGGAGGGGTCAGTGGGGACATCTGGAAGGGGAGGAGTCAGTGGGGACCGCTGGAAGGGGAGGCGTCAGTGGGGACGGCTGGAAGGGGAGGGGTCAGTGGGGACACCTGGAAGGGGGAGGAGCCAGTGGGGACAGCTGGAAGGGGTCAGTGGGGACAGCTGGAAAGGGAGGAGACAGTGGGAACACCTGGAAGGGGGAGGAGCCAGTGGGGACAGCTGGAAGGGGAGGGGTCAGTGGGGACACCTGGAAGGGGGAGGAGCCAGTGGGGACACCTGGAAGGGGAGGAGCCAGTGGGGACAGCTGGAAGGGGAGGGGTCAGTGGGGACACCTGGAAGGGGGAGGAGCCAGTGGGGACAGCTGGAAGGGGATGGGTCAGTGGGGACATCTGGAAGGGGAGGAGTCAGTGGGGACAGCTGGAAGGGGAGGCGTCAGTGGGGACGGCTGGAAGGGGAGGGGTCAGTGGGGACACCTGGAAGGGGGAGGAGCCAGTGGGGACACCTGGAAGGGGAGGGGTCAGTGGGGACAGCTGGAAGGGAAGGGGTCAGTGGGGACAGCTGGAAGGGAAGGGGTCAGTGGGGACAGCTGGAAAGGGAGGAGTCAGTGGGGACGGCTGGAAGGGGAGGGGTCAGTGGGGACACCTGGAAGGGGGAGGAGCCAGTGGGGACAGCTGGAAGGGGAGGGGTCAGTGGGGACACCTGGAAGGGGGATGAGCCAGTGGGGACAGCTGGAAGGGGAGGGGTCAGTGGGGACACCTGGAAGGGGGAGGAGCCAGTGGGGACATCTGGAAGGGGAGAAATCAGTGGGGACATCTGGAAGGGGAGGAGTCAGTGGGGACACCTGGAAGGGGGATGAGCCAGTGGGGACAGCTGGAAGGGGAGAGGTCAGTGGGGACACCTGGAAGGGGGAGGAGCCAGTGGGGACATCTGGAAGGGGAGAAATCAGTGGGGACATCTGGAAGGGGAGGAGTCAGTGGGGACAGCTGGAAGGGGAGGCGTCAGTGGGGACGGCTGGAAGGGGAGGGGTCATTGGGGACACCTGGAAGGGGGAGGAGCCAGTGGGGACAGCTGGAAGGGAAGGGGTCAGTGGGGACAGCTGGAAAGGGAGGAGTCAGTGGGGACGGCTGGAAGGGGAGGGGTCAGTGGGGACACCTGGAAGGGGGAGGAGCCAGTGGGGACAGCTGGAAGGGGAGGGGTCAGTAGGGACACCTGGAAGGGGGAGGAGCCAGTGGGGACAGCTGGAAGGGGAGGGGTCAGTGGGGACAGCTGGAAAGGGAGGAGTCCGTGGGGACGGCTGGAAGGGGAGGGGTCAGTGGGGACAGCTGGAAGGGGAGGGGTCAGTGGGGACAGCTGGAGGGGGAGCAGTCAGTGGGGACAGCTGGAAGGGGGGAGGGGGTCAGTGGGGACAGCTGGAAGGGGAGGGGTCAGTGGGGACAGCTGGAGGGGGAGGAGTCAGTGGGGACAGCTGGAATGGGGAGGAGCCAGTGGGGACAGCTGGAAGGGGAGGGGTCAGTGGGGACACCTTGAAGGGGGAGGAGCCAGTGGGGACACCTGGAAGGGGGAGGAGCCAGTGGGAGCAGTTGGAAGGGGGAGAAGTTAGTGTGGGAACAGCTGGCAGGGGGGAACACACAGCAGGTCTGTAGTAATATATACATATCATTTTGTTAAAGGATTAAGGCACGCACCTAAATAGAATAGACCAGACTACAGGAGAGGGTGCTGTTATCAGAGTACCTACAAGGTCCTATACAAAAATAACAAAGGGATAGACGCACCAAAAATATACTAAATATCTTTTTTTCGCTCAACGTTTCGGCTTCCCTCTGGAGTCACCCAGAGGGTCGCCGAAATGTTCTGCCAATAAAAGCCCCCCCCCCGCCTTTTTTTGCATATTTTTGGTGTGCCTATCCCTTTATTTTATACGCACACGTACACGCACACGCACACGCTGAAGGAGTGGCTCAGTGAGTGAAGGCATTGGCTGGGTTTGAAGCAGGGGAGCCTGGTTCAATTCCTGGTGTCAGCTCCTTCTGATGTTGTGCAAGTCATCTTATCTCCCTCTGCGACAGGCACCAAAAAATATTGATTGTAAGCTCTATTGGGCAGGGACTGTGCCTGCAAAGATTTCTCTATACAGTGCTACACACACTAGCAGCGCTATAGAAGAAAAAAAAGATATATATATATATATATATATATATATATATACACACACACACACACACACACACACACACACACACACACACACACACACACACACACACACACACACACACACACACACACACACACACACACACACACACACACACACACACACACACACACACACACATATGTTATACAGTGGTTGAAATGCTGAAAGTGTGCTTGGGTGCAGAGCGCAATCCCTATACGGAGACACAATTAAAGGATTTATATTTATTCTTCATGGGAATGAATGCTGAACAGTGCAGTGAGAGGGGATCAAAAACAGCTGTTTCCAGATGAGCCACAACAACACACAAACATTAATAAGAACTATTGATTAAAAACAGAAAACTTCTGGATAGTTTTACAATGGAACCTGTGATTAGGGTAAGCCCAATTGAATACATTTGTATGTTGCTTTAAAATCAATACAATGATGTAAAGAAGATGCTGTTTTCTGGTAATAATGCACTTAAACTGCTGTCTCTTGACAGAACAAACATTGAAGACTTACAAAAAACCGTAGCAATGCTCATTCTAATAAATATATATATATTGTATACTGAAAAAACAGTTTTTTTAAATATATTGTATACTGTACATACATGTGGGTGTGAAAGTGCTTGTTTTTTTCATTGCCAGCAGCAGGATGGCACTACACAAAGAAGTTATAAATTAAATGAGATTTTAGAGCAGGGAAGCTCAACTCCAGTCCTCAAGACCCCTCCAACAGGTCAGGTTTTCAAGATAACCCTGCTTCAGCACAGGTGGCCCAGTCTTTGACTGAGCCGCTGATTGAACCATCTGTGCTGAAGCTGGGATATCCTTAAAACCTGACCTGTTAGGGAGGGGCTTGTGGACTAGTGTTGCGCACCGCTTTTTTTGATCATTTATAATTCCATTTGTTTACAATACATTTTATAAATCATCTCTCAGGAATTCTGCCCGTCTCAGCTGTACTTAACCAAGTTATTTCCGTTCCCAACCTCCTGCCACACCCACTTCCTTGGAAGAGGAACCGCAAAGCAGATACACACAGACCCCTCTGGCAGTGAAGGTGTTAAAGCAGCCATGTCCTTTATTCGTTTCTAGATAACATACTTTTTTTTTTTCTGGCTAATGCAAAATCTTACAAAGTACAATCCCCAAACAGATGAAATCCCAAGTACAGAAAAAGTCACAGTACAAAAATGTTGTTTCCAATCATATATTGTCCCCTTCTCTCTGTATTTGATTGTTCCTTTTTTTTTATTTATCCCTAGAGAGGCAGAGACCTATTTGTATTATTATTTTTTATATAAAGCGCTGACATATTCCTGCAGTGTGAATAACAATACAACCACAACTTTGGCAGAGTAGGTGAAAATTGCAAACCTGTTTTAGAGGTGAATTCACGCTCTCAATGTCTTTCTGGAGGCGATTGCTCCAGAACGGAACACGTCTCCAAATAACAGATGAGGCTGGGGGGGAGGGGGGGATCCGGGCCATTTTGGGTAATAACGATAACTGCAACATATGACCTTAACCCCTAATCCTAACCAATCATATTCCTAACCCTAACAACCCCAATATTCCTAACCTTAAACTCCTAACCCTGAAACCCCTAATATTCCTAATCTTAAAACCCTAAATACTCTAATCCCTAATATTCCTAATCTTCAAACCCTACCCACTAACCCTAATGTAAACGCCCCTGACCATAGTATTCCTAACCTTAACCCCTAACAAGCCTAAACCCTGCGGCAAATTGTCCCACATTGGCTAAACTGTTGTGACCATGTGACCACAGCAAATTGTACCAGTCCTTGGAGATACCCCCCACAATATCTCGAACTTCTCTCTGCTGATGTAAAACCTTGTGTTCCCTATCCATGTGCTGATGGGCCATTTCGTGTTGGTTGGCCTTTCTTCAGAGATCTTAAGCAATTTAAACCACTACGTTCTTCCTTCGTGGGTCACTGGTGAGGCGTCACCTTGAGCATTGGGTTCAATTCTGGAGTCCATATCTCCGAAAGGATACAAATAAATTGGAGATTGCGCAAGAAAGGGACGCTAGAATGGTGCATGAGTTACAGCAGGGGGGCTCAACTCCAGCCCTGAAAGGCAAGGGTTTAAGGATATCCCTGCTTCAGCAAAGGAGACCTAATCAAAATGATTGAGCCACAGCACTACCTGTGCTGAAGCAGGGATATCCTTCAATCGTAACCTGTTGGTGGCCCTTGAAGACTGGAGTTGAGCCCGCCCCCCCATCTACAGCATAAGACTTATCAAGAAAGACTAAAGGACCTTAATATGTGCACCTATAAGCAGGAGTGTCCAACTCCGGTCCCCGAGCACCACCAACATATCAGGTTATAAGAATATCTTGCTTCAGGATAGGGATATCTTTAAAACAGGACCTGTTGGTGGCCTGGACGACTGGAGTTAGCCACCGGCAGGGTTGCGCAAACTGAGGGGGAGCGCGAGATTTTCTTGGCGGGGCACGGTTCCTACAGAGGCCCCGCACTCTTCCCCAACACATTTAAATTAAATGCATTGGGATGGCGCGAATGCCTCTGTAAGTTCCCTTACCTGATCTACGGTGTCATATGATGTTGTGGCATCAGAAATAACCGGGGGGAGAACAGACAGGGGGGCGCATCCTTAAAAGTTTGCACACCCTTGCCTTAGGCCTTGATTATACCAAGAGCTGCAAGGCGGCAGCGCTGTCCTGTGACGTCACCCTGCACTGCCGCCGAGCAGCATCTTGATTATACCGGGGAGACAGAGCAGAGGAGGCGCGGAGGCGTGGCTGCGAGCGGTTTACCCTCATTGGCTGAACCGTTCACGTGACACGGCCATCGCCAGAGAAAAACACATTTTGAAGTCTCTTCCCTGGCCGTCCGCTTCACGAGAAAAGGGTGGTGGATACATGGAATTGCAGCCCAGCAGAAGTGGTAGGGCCTAATACAGCAAGGGAATTCAAACCTGCGTGGGGTAGAGACAAGGCGACATCCCAAATATGAAAGAGCGCCACAAGGATCAAAGAGCATCTGAGGTTTTACAGCTGATGGGGAAATGGACAGACATGGGGGGGGTCACGTGGGACAGGAGAATGGGCAGACACGGGGGCCACGTGGGACAGGAGAATGGGCAGGCAAGGGGCCACGTGGGACAGGAGAATGGGCAGAGACGGGGGTACCTGGTTCGTACCTGCCGTTACATTCTGTGTTTGCATGGTTTTTTTCAGCACACGTCCTGTGACATATTCCTGGGCTCGTGTGACCACAAAACCTGAACATTTCTGCGTTGCTAAGTGCTGGATGTCAGTCTTCACGCTCCAGTTTCCCCCAAAATAAATACATGGGCAAACTATGTACGTCTGGAGGACTGGAGCTGAGAACCCCTGGTGTAGCTAATATAGCACCCCTGCTAGAGTTAGAAAATCACTGCATGTCAGCCCTGGTTGCTGTAGGCAGTGTAGGGGTTACATCCTCACCAGACCTCAGTACATGTGATTTAGTCACAATGTAGTCACGATGTTGTGTCTAATATGTTGCACTTGTATAGGGGCAGTGTAACTTTTAATTCTACAAGTTGCTAGATGGTCACATGTACAGTATATGGTGTGACCAGGTTGCAACATTTATTCTGCCCAGATACTGGGGTAGAATATTGTTCACACCCCCTGACTATAAAAGTTTGGAACATTTTGTACTCAGACCCCAATTAACATGAGGAGGACCCCTCTTTGCCATCCAGGAGGACTTCAGGAGATCTCCAAGCTCTTCTAGCCTGTAAGGCAAGCAGCAGAACCCCTTGTATTGTTTTCAGTGCTAGGGCAAAGTCCCCAGTGTTAGGGAGGCGGTGGGGCGGAGGGGGGCCTTATGGACCAGTGATCCAGTAAGCCTACTCTACAGTAGAGCGTATTTCCCCATGGGGTTTCAAGAGGAAAGTCCTAGAGGGGAGTGCCAGGGATTTCAGTGGGTCATTCCCTGACCTGTCCTGCGCAGGCAAGAGACTCTCAGTGAGAGTGAGCGCTACAAGTCTCATAGCAAGAGGAAACTGGACTCCAGAGTCCCAACGCATTGAAAACCAGTGCTGTTTGTGATGCCTAAGTTCTGTCCTAATAAATCCCAAATTAAAAGTTCCTGCCACCCTCTTTCTTCACCCCCGCACCCCCCCCCCCTCCTCACACAAGCCAGCGAGGAGCCAGAGCGTGAGTACCAGGCCAATGGTAAGAGATACTTACCTCCGTGGGAGGTGCCGGTATCTCTGTGGAGTTTAAAGGTCCTGATCACGCTGGACAATTGGAAGTCGCAAGGGATGACATCACAGCCTCCTATTGGCCAGTGTGACACAAGACATTTAAACGCCACCATTTCTTTAGACACGCCGTTCCCTGGCTGCAGAGATAATGACACCCCCTACGGAGGTACGCATCTCTGCCATCTTTTAGGCAGCATTATATAAATAATGAAGAAGAAAGGGGTACAAATGAAGAAATGTTGGGTTTTTGTATAAATTGAAACTCCAGCTCTGCACGGACATTATCGTGATATAGACGAATGTTTTACTGCTGTCTTTATTCTGGAAGCGAGCGTCGTTCAATTTGATTTTCCATCTCTAATTTTCTACTCATTAACATTATATGGCTCAGAAACTTGCACCAAATGTACTGGGGTTGATACAATTATATTTCTTGCATTTGAGGAAGTTTAGGACGATGGCTGTGAAAAGCTGCAGTTCAGTCAATATCCTGCATGTGTGTTTTTTTAATAAATCAGTTCTGTAGTAAGAAAAAATACTTTTAGCATTTTCTGTTTTTAAAAAAACAACTTTGAAAGACCAATTTTCTTGTATTCTATTTTAACAACTATTTGCTAAGGCACTGCCCCTTCATGTCCTGTCACAAGCCCTGGCACACCCCTTTGTCAGCCCTGCCCTCCCTCTAGCACATGTCAGTGCAGGAGTGCTCATGAATATTCACGAGCTTCCACTGAGTGACAGAAGCAGAAGAAAAACATATGCCAGCTCTAATTATGTCACCAAATTTCGACCTATCAATACATGGAGAACGAATTGACCTGCAGCTATACAGTTCTTTAGGTAAGTAGAGATTGCTCACATGAAACTATTGAAGTAAAAAAATAAATTAGAAAAAAAAAAAAGACTGAACTGCAGCTTTAAAGAGCTTCCAATCCAGTGAAGGTACTTTAAGGACGGCAGTGCATTTGCAATCACATTGCATTCTGTTTGTGGCAGATCCTGCAGAGACGGCAAATTGAAATGATTGATGTCTGATTTCCACCAAAAATCCAAGGACTGTTACATAGACAGCGCACTGCATGGCAATAGTGCGCAAGGACAGACGCAGTCAGGGTCAGGCTATATTTATCTAAGGGCCGTGACTAGAGCACCTGAGAAAAAACAAGCCATAATTCACATTAAAAAACTTTATTATTTGAATGTTTGCATCTGCTCCAAGCGGTCTGGGACATTTGGCTGTGGCTGTTTCGCCGCAACCGAATCTCCGCCGCAGGAATCGTCCGCCGCCAGCTGCTTCACCACTAAGGTAAGTCACTAACTTTCGCCCTTACCCTTAAACCCCCTAATCTTAATAGCTAGTACTAACGCTACCCCCTACTCTAAAAACCTTAAACCCTTACCAGAAAAACCCTAAAGTTAACCCCCTACCCCAATTGCTAAAACCCCTAGATACCCCCTAAACGCTAAAACTTCTTAAGTTATCTCGCTACCTTAAAATGAACCCCATACCCAATGACTTACCATACAGGAGAAGCAGGAGGGACCCCCTGTGGCCAAACGCCGGGGGGAATTCGGTCGCGGTGCTCCAAGTGCAATAACTTGTGCATTGAAAACCTTACATCTCCCAGGTGTATACCGTCACAGAACTAGAGGTCATTTTCCATGGGCGCTATAGGTGAAATGTGGCTGCCCACAGGGCAAAGCTTGATACATCCCATTTTTACACATGTATCTGCCAACTCCTTCTTTGCTCCATCCAACCACGTCCCAAATCTCTCAGGGACAAACAGGGAGCAAAATACCGTCACACTCTGAACCCTCGCTTCCCGCCAAAGAACCGACCAATAAAAGTCTGTTTAACTTGCTATAAGTGGAGGTGAAGCTAAAGCAGCAATCCCGTCCGTGATTGAAATACGTTTTTTACAGTGCAGAACCACGCTGCAGGGACCCCGATACTCAGTTTTCTGTGCTGGTTCCCTTCCTGGATATTTAAAGATGGCGCTGGCGGCCATCCAATAGGAAGCCGCCATGTCATTCATTCCAGCTTCCTATTGTCCCGTACTTTGGTGAGACGGAGAGGAGACCCCGGCACAGACTTTACATCTGGGGAGTCTGGGGGTCTCCGGAAGGGCATAGTTCAGTGCTGCCCCCCCCCCCCTGCCGGTTGAAACACTGTAAAAATAAATTAAAACAAGCCACAGTGCTTTAAGTCACGTGCAGGGAAACGGAGCATCAAAGCATTAATTCTACATTCCCCACCTTTTTTCTTTTCTTATTTGTTTATGTAAAGCGTGTGACAATGTATAATTCTACATTCTTACCTACGCTGGCAACTGTTTGGTGCTCCTGTTATAAATGTGCAAAAATCCACTTTGTGTGCCTAACATAATGGCCGCCTTTCAGTTTCAATCAATCCTTCAGTCAGTGTAGAATCCAATGGGTAAAAAAGCGGAGCACAGCGTTGCAAAAATATGGGGCTACAAAATAAAGGCTAAATTAAAAGCACCTTTATTTAGTCTGGTGCCAACATGGAAAACAGGTCAGTCATTCTGACGCGTTTCGCACTTTTTGAAAGAGTGTATTTCTCTGTTGTAATAGGTAGTTAATATAACATAACATCAGCCCCCAGGCGGAAATGACGCAACGCTGATTTGGCGCGAAGTCTGCGGTACAAAGAAGATTGGATGAGGCAAGCCTCAATCCATCTGCCGATCACAGCGACACCTACTGGATGGAGGCTCAAGTCACCATATTATCTATAACACATAGAAAAAAGAATATAAAGATACAATTACGTCCTTACTTCTGTCAGTGTAACTCAGCAGCTACAATGTTTCCTGATATTACTAAGGTAACATTGTCGTTACAGTTTGCAGCTCAAAATGCTGGGAACATTGGCAACAAATGATCACAAAGAGGAAAGGGTTGCAAAGATCTTGCACTGCTGGGGAGGTGTGCTAAAGCCTGCTATAGAAATCAAAGTCTCCATGCTCTAAACAGAACAGCGCTATTTCCAGCTCCGTGCGGGGCCAAGGTTTATGTATGCGGTGTAAATTATCAGCCACGGGGTTACTCATATTCTTCGTTAAGCAGGTGTGTATAAGGGATCTGTCCAAATATTCAGGATGAATGCTTACATGAAGTGACATCACCTTCTCCGAAGCTACCATGGCCATCATGCCTCCTTGCAATCTCTGCCCTCACAGGAAGTAAGCCTCACTTTGAACTTTAACTGCCAGCAGCTGCCTCTGGCCTTTAAGTAGCAGGCAGTTGCTATCCAACCTTGCTCGTGCAAAGTACTTGTTACCTTGTCCTGTCTGAGCTATGCCTTCCCTTTGTTTTGCCTGCCGCCTGCCTCGACCTCGGAACCGAACATGACTACTCTTTGCCTGCCGCCTGCCTCGACCTCGGAACTGGACCTGACTACTCTTTGCCTGCTGCCTGCCTCGACATCGGAACTGGACGTGACTACACTTTGCCTGCCGCCAGCCTCGACCCGGAACCGTACCTGACTACTCTTTGCCTGCCGCCTGCCTCAACCTCAGAACTGGACCTGACTACTCTTTGCCTGCGTCGACCTGGAACCGTACCTGACTATCCCTGCATCCCAGGCCAAGGTCTGTGTATTATTCCCTACCTCTGCCCTGCGGGTCGTATCATGTTCATCAACGTTACAGTATGTTTAAGGTGGGTCTTAAAGGTGGATAGAGAGGGTGCTAGTCGGGTATTGAGGGGAAGGGAATTCCAGAGGTGTGGGGCAGTCAGTGAGAGAGGTTTAATGCGGGAGAGGGCTTTAGATACAAAAGCGGTAGAGAAAAGACATCCTTGAGCAGAACGCAAGAGTCGCGATGGTGTATAGGGAGAGATTAGGGCTGAGATGTAAGGAGGAGCAGAAGAGTGTAAAGCTTTAAACATGAGGAGGAGAATTGAATGTGTGATACGAGATTTGATAGGAAGCCAGGAGAGGGATTTCATGAGGGGAGACGCTTAGACAGATCTAGGAAAGAGTAGAGTGATTCTGGCAGCAGCGTTTAGGATAGATTGTAGGGGAGACAGGTGAGAGGCAGGATGGCCGGACAGCAGGAGGTTACAGTAGTCGAGAAGGGAGAGAATGATGGCCTGAGTCAGAGTTTTAGCATTAGAGTGACAGAGGAAAGGGCGAATCTTTGTAATATTGCGGAAAGATGTGCTCATTTGCATGTCATTACCCAGAATCCCTGGCTGCATTGGAAGCACTGTTTGCTAAGCGATAATGGGGAAATAAAAGGTTGCGGATCCGTCTGAGACGTGAGTGCACCACCAGTGGTATTTTTATTTAGTGTACAAGAGAAGATGTTAAGCGCCTGTGGGGCTCAGCTATTATGTAGCGAAGCTGCTTCCTGATGCTGGAGAAGAACTTTGTTCCGTTTATTTGAATGGATCTGATCTCTTCTCCAGCTTTGGGAAGCAGGATCCCTGCATAATGCCCAGCGTAACTTGCTTCCATAGAACGATCCTGTCTCCCTTCAAGTAACTGTTACGTCTTGTATCTCGGGATACATAAATATGCTCTGCATTCTCTCCGGGAACACGGGATTCAAGCAGATTTGCTACTTGCATTTTTCGGTTTCACTAAGGATGGCACTTTGCAAACAAAAAAACAGAACAGGTTGAACAATATACCTTTGACTTTAAGGGCTGACAAACAGTCTTATTTAAAGACTTTAGCTAAAAATGGTTATAAACAACAAAACCCTCAAAGCATTTGTTTACTATGGATATTTGAAAAGTTGAAAACACATTATATATATATATATATATATATATATATATATATATATATATATATATATATATATATATATATATATATATATATATATATATATATATATATAAAACACCTACACTTCTTTTATTCATTTTAAAGGTGTCAGGGGCCCTCACTCATTATGACTGAGCCACTGATTGAACCACCTGTGCTGAAGCAGGGATATGCTGAAAACCTGACCTGTTGGTGGCCCTTGAGGACTGGAGTTGGCCTCCCCTGATCTAGAGGATTTGAACCCCACTCGTTGCTGTGCTATCAGCCCGTGTTTTCACTAGCAAGCTGTATAATAAGCAGAGGGTGTTATACAAGGAGCGTGGCCCGCACACACTGTCCTGCATCCAGGCAAGCTGTATAATAAGCAGAGGGTGTTATACAAGGAGCGTGGCTCGCACACACTGTCCTGCATCCAGGCAAGCTGTATAATAAGCAGAGGGTGTTATACAAGGAGCATGGCCCGCACACACTGTCCTGCATCCAGGCAAGCCGTATAATAAGCAGAGGGTGTTATACAAGGAGCATGGCTCGCACACACTGTCCTGCATCCAGGCAAGCTGTATAATAAGCAGAGGGTGTTATACAAGGAGCATGGCCCGCACACACTGTCCTGCATCCAGGCAAGCTGTATAATAAGCAGAGGGTGTTATACAAGGAGCATGGCTCGCACACACTGTCCTGCATCCAGGCAAGCTGTATAATAAGCAGAGGGTGTTATACAAGGAGCGTGGCCCGCACACACTGTTCTGCATCCAGGCAAGCGGAAGCTCAAGGTTTGTTACAGCAGCAAATCTTATTATTTTTATCTCATTTCACACCGGCTTGTCACCTCCGACGCGTCATTGCGAACGCTTTGTTCCAAGGTCTAATGCTAATGGAGTCATTTACCGAGCCCAGCAGGAAAATAAATAGCGCAGTCTCCCGCGGATCGTACGCTTACACCCGGACAGGGTTAAAATGCAGTTCTTCCAAAAAATTCATCTTGGAAGTGAGTTCAGTGTGATCCAGATTATAAACCTTATTTTTGTATTTCCTAGTTGTTTTTTTTTTTTAGACTATTTGATTGTTTTATTTACATTGTTAGAGAGGTGTGTGTGTGTGTTTCTTTTTTTTCTTTCAATTTTTAAACAATTTGCCATTTTTCTAACTTGTGAAAGCAGCAAAACACGTGAAATCTTATGTTTTTTGTTTCTAAATAAATCAGTTCTGTATTATTAGATAATGGTGACAGTTTTTTTTAAATTTCATTTCTACAGCAGGTTTATCCCACCTCCCCGGCAGTGCAAGGTCTTTGCAACACTTTCCTATTTGTGATAATTTGTTGCCAGTGTTCCCAGCAGTTTGAGCTGCAAACTGTAAAAAAATAAATAGATAATGTTACCTTAGTAATATCAGGATACATTGTAGCTGCTGAGTTACGGAATGGGACATTTGATTGCGGCCCGTTTCGCTGCGACCATATCCCCGCCATTCGGCAGCAGACGGACCCTCTGCCGCTGGAATCACCGCTGGAGCCCGCTTCTAAGGTAAATTTTATTACTGTTTAGGTTGGGGGTTAATTTAAGGGGGTTTTCGTGGTTAGGTTAGGGATTTTAGGGTAGGGGGTTTTACTGTAGTTGGTGTTAGGGTAAGGGCTTAGGGTAGTTGGTGTTAGGGTAAGGGCTTAGGGTAGGGATTTTAGGGTAGTTGGTGTAAGGGTTTAGGGTAGGGGTTTAAGGCACTTACCTTAGCAGTGCATGGGTCTGCGGCGGCAGGTTCCGGCGGCGGGGTGAGTCGCGGCGAAGGGTCATTTGGTTGCGGCGAAACGTCCCGATCAAATGTTCTAGACCGGCTGAGTTACACGGACTGAAGGATTGATTGAAACTGAAAGGCGGCCATTATGTTAGGCACACAATTAGGATTTTGACAGATTTATATCGGGAGCACCAAACGATTGCCGCAGGCAAGAATGCAGAATTATAAATTGTCACGTTTTACATAAGCAAATGAGAAAATATAAAAAGGGGGCGATGTAGTATTGCTGCTTTAACATACATACGCTGTGATGTCCATCTTTGCAACTTCGTTCTGTTTATTTATTATGGGATATGAGGATTTATAGTGTGGGTCCATGATATCATACGTCCCGCCTGTGAGTTCCTCTGTGTTATCTACCGCCTGCAGCTCAATAAAACGTTTAATAGATCTGCGGTCGAGAGATAACACATAAAGAGAAGTAAGAGGTTTTAGCCTTTGGGTGTATAACCTTACATGTGCCGTGAGATCTTTCCTGGCTAGGTTTAATAGAGCTGCAGGCGGCAGATAACACAGACGGGCTGACAGGCGGGGCGTATGATATCATGGACCCTCCAAATCCTCATATCCCAGAAAAAACTAAAACAAGCTGCAAAGAAGAATATTACAGAAAATATATTTATGTTCATGCGTGTTAGAAAAAGGTCACATTGGTGTATAAATAAGCCTATAGGGAACCATGTTAAAAATGGTTTTTGAAGCAAAAAGTGTGTGCTCATTTGCATGTCATTTCCCAGAATCACTTGCTGCAGTGGAAGTGCTGTGTGCTTAGTGATAATGGGGAAAGGCGGGGTTGCAGACCTGCCTAAGACATGCAGATGAGCATACAGTTGTATTTACATTTGCATATTTGCTTTGCTGTGGAGGGTTTTTGTCACTTTTTTTTGCTCACCATAACTTAACTCAGTATGGTTTTCCCCATCCTTTAGCTTCTCTGCATACTCAGTTAACCAACCCCACACTGATGAGACCCATTAAGGTCAAAACACACTGATGAGACCCATTAAGGTCAAAACAGCTGTCTGTGGGTGAGTGCTCCTCTCGGCCTGCACAGCTATGACCAAATGCAGTACCATCCTATCTGGGGCTTCAGTAGGAAAGGTCTGTGGCAAGCATTTGGCACTCTAGCTCGTTGAGAGGTGGTGTCCAGGCCCCGGACCACAGAACCCCTGAGCCTTCGGGCTAAGGGGGGATGGCATTTGAACAACCAGCCCTTCGGGGCTGGGGTGCACCCGCACAACCCTCGTAAGAGGGGTGATGAACTCCCTTGCGGGCCTTGGGCCAGAGGGAGGAAGAGATGGATGTCCTGAATCCTAATGGAGGAAGGCATCAATGTCCCTGGAGACCTAGGCTTTCGGGCTGAAATCTTCAGGGAACCCGTACCGAGGGCGGGTCTGACTTCGGTTGGACAGTCCAAGGGCATGCTCCCGAACCACTGAAGTGAATTGGGATCTGATGAACGAGAGGGGAAAGTACCCCCCAACCCTCTCGGGTGAAAAAAACAGCTGTCTGTGGGTGTTTTTTTGGGTATGCACCTTAACCCTGGCTGTGCTCAAAGCTGTGACCATGCAGCAAGCTTAAGCCTATAGGGAACCATGTTAAAAATGGTTTTTGAAGCAAAAAGTGGCACCGTGTGCTCATTTGCATGTCATTTCCCAGAATCCCTTGCTGCAGTGGAAGTGTTGTATGCTGGGTGATAATGGTGAAAGGCGGGGTTGCAGACCTGCCTAAGACATTCAGATGAGCATACAGTTGTATATATATACATACACTATCGTAACTGAGCTGATATACCCGGCGTTGCCCGGGCGTGGAAGGGCAGGGGGCATGGAGTGGAAGGGCGGGGGGGGGGCCAAGGGGCGTAGAAGGGTGGGGAGGGCAAAGGGCAGGGAGGGGCGGGGGGTGGGGGCAGGGGGAGGTTGCAGGGAGGGGCGGGTTGGGCAGGGAGGGGAGGGAGGAGTGGGGCAAAGGGCATGGAGGGGCAAAGGTCAGGGAGGGGCGAGGCAAAGGGCAGGGAGGGGCAAAGGGCTGGGGGGTAGGTGGCAGGGGACAAAGGGCAGGGGGAGGGAGGGCAGGGGTCAAAGGGCAGGGGGAGGGAGGGCAGGGGGAAAAGGGCAGGGGGCAAAGGGCAGGGGGAGGGAGGGCAAAGGGCAGGGGGGCAGGAAGCGAAGGGCAGGGGGAGGGAGGGCAGGGGGCAATGGGCAGGGGGAGGGAGGGCAGGGGGCAAAGGGCAGGGGGCAAAGGGCAGGGGGAGGGAGGGCAGGGGGCAAAGGGCAGGGGGAGGGAGGGCAGGGGGCAAAGGGCTGGGGGGCAGGGGGCAAAGGGCTGGGGGGGCAGGGGGAGGAGGGGCAGGGGGCAAAGGGCAGGGGGAGGGAGGGCAGGGGGCAAAGGCCAGGGGGAGGGAGGGCAGGGGGCAGGGGGCAGAGGGCAGGGGGAAAGGGGCAAAGGGCAGGAGGGAAGGGGCAGGTGGGCAGGGAGGGTAGGGGGGGCAGGGAGGGGGCAAAGGGCAGGGTGAGTCTTGGACGCGTTTAATAACCCATTCCCCTGCGTTTACTCACCTTGCACACGGCCGCGCTCCTGTTCCTATGGGTACCGGCCGCCGCCCTCCTCCACCTCGGGCTCCTCCGCGGAGAGGCTGAGATGCTCCGGTGAGGAGGTGCTGTGCCTCTCGCGGGTAGAGGCGGAGGCAGCCGGAGGAGCGGCCTCTGGGACGGGGAGCGGCCTGTGTGAGGGGAGAGCCGCAGAGAGCGTGCTCTGTGTGTGTGGGGGGGGGATAAGCGGGGCGGGGGGTTAGCGGGGGGAAGAGCGGGGAGGAGGGGGGGGGAGAGGGGGGTGAGCGGGTGGGGGGGGGAGAGCGGGGGGAGAGCGGGTGGGGGGTGAGGGAGAGCGCCGGGTGAGGGAGTGGCCTATGGGTGGTGAGAGCCGTGGGGAGCGCTCTCGGGGATGGTCAGCTGGGGGAGCGGCCTATGTGAGGGGAGAGCCGCAAAGAGAGCGTGGGGGAGGGGGGTGTGTGTGTGTGTGTCTCTCCGTCTCTCCTTTGGCCCGCGACTCCGCCTCAGGCCAATGAGAGGTGTGCGGGGGCGGGCCAAGGGAGCAATCTCATTGGCCTGGCCCAAGGTCCAATGAGATTGCCGCTAGGGACACAGGGAGGGACACAGGGAGACACATACAGACATAGAAACATATGACGCTTTCACAAATATATAGTAAGATATATATATATATATACACAGTGTTCGACAAACCTATACTTTTGCTCGCCCCGGGCGAGTGGATTTAACATCGTGGCGAGCTCCTATTGGCCCAAGCAGCACACGTGTGGTACTAGGTGGCGAGTAGATTTTTTTGTTCGGCGAGTAGATTTTTTGGTGATTTGTCGACCACTGTGTGTGTATATATATATTCTGTAATATGCTTCTTTGCAGCTTGTTTTAATTTTTTTTTTGTGTGTGTGTATATATGTGTGTATATACACACACGCACATTATACCAGATCACTATCGATGATCATATAGAGAATGATTATTGATGATTACAATACTGTCTAAGGCATGGGTGGCCAACTCCAGTCCTCAAGGCCACCAACAGGTCAGGTTTTCAGGATATCCCTGCTTCAGCAAAGGTGGCTCAGTCAAAGACTGAGCCACTGATTTAGTCACCTCACCTGTGCTGAAGCAGGGATATCTGTCAACGCTGATCTGTTGGTGGCCCTTGAGGACAGAAGTTGGCCAGTCAACGACTGACCAACTGATTGAACAACCTGTGCTGAAGCAGGAATATCCTGAAAACCTGATTTGGTGTTCGCCCTTGAGTAAACTGGAGCTGGCCACCCCAGGTCTAAGACATAATTGGCAAAGTTACTACTTAAGAAATAAACGCAACTCCCAAAGAAAATGTATTTGTAATTTTTTATTTACTCCAGCAGACTGTTTCCCATGCAGACTACAAAGGGTCTTATCAGATAAACTGTCTTCTCCCTGAGCTCCTTGGATCATGTCCCTAAGTGGTAGGCGGCTTGGAAACCATAGTAACTCCAGTTTCATCTTATTTGTCAGGGATAAAACTCCGAGGTGAACGTACAGTACAGTAAGGGGAAGAAACCTTTAAATAGCAAATGTGCACAGGGGACTGCACCTTTTACATTTTAATTATTGTGCTTCCCTTTTATCTATTAAAACCTGTCAAACCAAACAAAACGAATCACCAGTATAAACAAACAGTCATCACACAAGAGATTAGGAGAAGGTTGTAAAAACACTTCAAAGCAGGAGCGGCTCAGTGAGTAAAGACACTGACTGGCACTGAGTGTGAAGCAGGGGAGCCTGGGAGAAGGAGCGGCTCAGTGAGTAAGGACACTGACTGGCACTGAGTGTGAAGCGGGGAGCCTGGGAGAAGGAGCGGCTCAGTGAGTAACGACACTGACTGGCACTGAGTGTGAAGCGGGGGAACCTGGGAGAAGGAGCGGCTCAGTGAGTAAAGACACTGACTGGCACTGGGTGTGAAGCGGGGGAGCCTGGGAGAAGGAGCGGCTCAGTGAGTAAAGACACTGACTGGCACTGAGTGTGAAGCGGGGGAGCCTGGGAGAAGGAGCGGCTCAGTGAGTAAAGACACTGACTGGCACTGAGTGTGAAGCAGGGGAACCTTGTTCAATTCCTTGCGACCTTGGGCAAGTCACTTTATCTCCCTGTGCCTCAGGCACCAAAATGATAGATTGTCAGCTCTGCGGGGGAGGGACTGTCTCTGTAAATTGCTATGTAAAACTAGCAGCGTCATACAAGAACAAACAATTATAATTATTTGGTTACTGTGGAGACATTAAAATACTGATACATGCATTTTTTTTTTGCTTTAAAGCTATACGTAATGTATTGTCATTCGTTCACTTCAGCCTCGGGATTTACCGTCCTTGCAGAAACATGCAGAGGGTGCTGTGGTGCATACTGTATATACAACAGAGAGCTTAATGTTTTTTTATATACATACTAGCTTATATACCCGGCGTTGCCCGAGATAACATTTTCCCGCTCCGCCTCGCTCTACGCTCACCCCCCTCCTTTCACATCTCCATTCCCCCCCCCTTCACAGTTCCGATTTCCCCCTTCACATCTCCAATTCTTCCCTCCCCCACCCCCCCCGGGCGGGTCACTGGGGGGGGTGGCCGGGAGGGTTGGGATTACCCCCCCCCTTCACAGCTAGGCGGCGTCTCCCTCGGTGGGCGGGTTCGAATCTCCCCCCCTTCAGAGGTTAGCGGCGGTTGCTCACCTTTGGTTAGTGATTTCCCCCCCCCCTTCCTTCAGAGCTCGGCAGCAGTGTGTCACTGGGGGGCGGGAGGGTTGATTCTCCCCCCCCCCCCCAGTTGCAAGCGGGAGGGTTGGGCGGCTCACTGCAGGTGGGTTAGTGACAGGGTGCGGCTGCACCCTGCGGCTATCTCTGCGGCGGCTGACTTTGGGTGCGGTGTGTATTGTATGTCTTTATTTATATAGCGCCATTAATGTGCATAGCGCTTCAGGGGGTGTGACAGGGGGGGGTGGCGGCAGCGGACTTACTATGGGGCGGGGTGTCCGCTGCGGGGGCGGGCGGGAGCAGGGTCGTCAACAGAAAGCATGGGGCCCAGGACAAATGAAAGGAGCAGGGCACCGCCGCGGGGGGAGGGAGAGCGGGCTCGGGAGGAGGAAAGCAGCCGCCGCCGCGGTCCGCACAGTGGGGCCGCGTGTTGTGCAGGCCTGTGCGGAGTGTGCGGAGTATGCGGCGTGCGAGAGAGGTGAGCGGCAGGGAGAGAGGCGAGGGCCGAAAGTGTGCGGCGTGCGGGAGAGAGGCGAGGGCCGGAAGTGTGCGGCGTGCGGGAGAGAGGCGAGGGCCGGAAGTGTGCGGCGTGTGGGATAGAGGCGAGGGCCGGAAGTGTGCGGCGTGTGGGATAGAGGCGAGGGCCGGAAGTGTGCGGCGTGTGGGATAGAGGCGAGGGCCGGAAGTGTGCGGCGTGCGGGAGAGAAGCGAGGGCCGGAAGTGTGCGGCGTGCGGAGAGAGGCGAGGGCCGGAAGTGTGCGGCGTGCGGAGAGAGGCGAGGGCCGGAAGTGTGCGGCGTGCGGGAGAGGTGAGCGGCAGGGAGAGAGGCGACGGTGAGAGGGGCTGATGGTGCGCTTCGAGGGGGGGGTGGTAATGCGGGTGTGAGGGACTGATCCGGCGGGGGTGTGGATGGAGGTTGCGGCCCGGGTGTGGCCGGTAGGTTTCGCGGCAGATGGCGGGCCGGGTGTGAGGTGCGGCTGGGGGGGTTGCAGGGGCGCTCAGTGAGGATAATCTGCGGCTGCACTGCGCTCAGAGGGGCACGCGGTGTAGGCGTGGAGGGCGGGACACACGGGGGGGAGGGGGGCGAGGTACACCGGCCAATGAGAGCCGTGGGGGGGGGGGGTGGTGGGACACAGGTGGGGGGGGGGGGAAGTATGAGAGCCGTGGGAGGGCGGCGGCCGACGGACCAATCAGATTCCCCCTAGACACGGACATACAATGGTTTCAAAAATATAGATATAGATACAGGGTTGAAGGGGGTCTCTGGAGCTGAACCCTGTTAATTTCAGCTCCGGGGACCCCCTGCTCCGGAGATACTTACCTGCGAATTAGGTCCCGGTCGCCGCTCTCCTCGGCTACCAGGGTTCACAATATGTTCGCTCTTCAGATATTTCCTGGCCAATAGGAAGCCGTGACATCATCGGTGTGGCTTCCTATTGGCCCACGGGACGTGGGAGCTTCAAACTTGAAAGCCTTGCTTGCTGAGCCGGAGCAGCTACCGGCACCTACTGCAGAGGTAAGTATCTCCGGAAGCAGGGGGTCCCCGGAGCGGAAAGTAATGGGGGTCAGCTCCAGACCCCCTGCTTCAATTATATATATATATATTTTTTAATTGCTGCATATATAACATGACGTGTGGAGATATATATATATATATATATATAACGTGATGCGCGATTATAGAATACGTGACGTGGATTAAACTATAAAACGTATCATAGAAGACGAAGAAACCTCAGAAGAGCCCGGAGAGGAGGCGGCGCGGATCTGATACAGAGACCTCCAAATATACGCAATATTCAGCAAACCTGCATGTTAGAATAATAGGTCATTCTCTGAAGCGCAGGGAAATATAAAGGCAGTGGATGCATGCATCAGCCTCCCAGTACAGGTCATCTGCATAGACAGGAATAATAAATAACATATGCCGGGTAAGGAGAGTACCTTTAATAACTAACTGATGTTGCTAGAGAATTGCAAGCTTCCAGGACCCCTTCTTCAGGCGCGTGTGACCGCAAAGGCTGAAACATTTGGTTACATGTATGTAAGGGGAGACCGTTTACATATGTGCACCTGAAGCTGTGTTGTACAAATGGTGCGTGTGATGGGACAGGGTTACCCTAACTAAGGAAAAGCAGCCAGGCATCAAATGAGCTCTGACTTCACACGCTTCCCTCTGAGGGGGAACATTTCCTAAAAGTGGGGGAGCTGGGGGGGGGGGGGGGAATGAAAGTAAAGAATGAAAGCGCAGTGATCAGTTTGCACAATCACCGCCGTATTCTCCGAGTTCTTTATTCATTAATAGGCTGTGATATTCATTCTCGTGTGTATACCGGAAAGTGGCATTGTCTCCGTGTTATTAATGCTGGCGATAGGGATAAGTGTTAACGCCTAGAAATCTGCATAAGGCCTCTAATATAGTGAGCGTGCGCTACCGTGCGCGTCAATGATAATTGCATGTGCGAGCCTGACGTTGATATAGTTGACGCGCGTGCACGGCCGGGAGCGTTGGCGCGGCAGATCTGTGGAAAGACATGAAATTGGTATTTTTGGCGCTGTGGACGCGTCACGTGACACTGTGAGCCAATCACAGTGAGGCCTACCCTTCTGACGTCATGGCCACGCCCCTTAGCTGCGCGCGTTACCATTTGGACTATAGGCACAAAACTCGCGCGTCACGTGCACGCGCAATGCCGTTCACGCGGACGCATGCGCGCCAGTGCTTACTATAAAACCAGCCTTAATCAGCGCTGGCGATGCAGTGTGTTGTGTGTGTGTGTGCGCAGGCAGTGCATAACATCGATATGTGCACGTAATAAGCCTTTTGTAACCCATGTGGCCAGTTAGTTATGGGATGACCATAACAAGCTGGAAACTTGGGCGTCTAAGGAGTTAAAATAATATCTTCTGCAATGAGCAGGCGCCCGCAGCATTGGAACCGGTGTCCCCCAGACCTCCCCTGTGCACCTCTAATAATGCACTTTTTACTTGTGCGTCTGTCAGCCTCCCGACATCACACTTAGATTGCAAGCTCTTCTGGGCAGGGACTCCTTTAGCCTTAATTTGTCATTGACCTGCGCTGCGTACAGGGTGGGCCAGTGGCGTAGCGTGACGTGTGCGGGCCCCCGGGCACATTTGTTCCAGGGCCCTATTATGAGTGAACATATTCCATAGATTCCCCCCCCCCCCCAGTGTGTTAGAGGCCCCGCTAGCCCCCCCCCCTTCTTTTACACCTCCTCACTCTCCTCTATTCACCCCTCTCTCCTCATGTATATATAAATAATATTGCACTGAGCATGTGATATAAAGCGGGCATGTATTAATGGCCCATAACTCACAACTCTGTCCCAGGCCCCAGCAGGATGAGGAGAGATACTGTGTCTCCTGAGGCCTGACCTCAGAGCAGCTGATGTATGACGCAAGGAGAGCAGTGATTTGGGACTGTGGTCAGGCAACAACACAACCCTGTGACATGCGACACAATGCTGTGACAACCATTAAGTCACCCCCCCCCCTTCCTCTTCTGAAACAGGCTCTGGCACACCCCTTTTTGAGCCCTGCCGTCTCTCTAGCAGTGCACCAATTGTATCTAGTGACTGCGTGATCACATGATCTTCCCAACTGAATCTTGCATCTTTGGTCCTTTTCTGCTGCACTGCCAGCCATTTCGTGAGCCTCCGAGCAGAATCTTCGCGATCGATCGGCAACTTAGCTAATTACTTATCATTGTGTGGATTGTAGTGATGCACATATCAAAGGGGAAAAACCTGCTGCTTTAACCCTTTAACCCTATATCGCAGCTGACGTACCTAAGCAGGACTTGGAGCACAGACCTGAACACAATGACACAAAGAGACGCAAGATTCAGATGGGAACATTTATATCAACTTGGCTCTAAATTTGCCTTGTTACATTATGCCTTGAAAAGCTGCAATCCCCTCACCCTCCCCCCCCCCCCCAAACAAACCACAAACTCAGGACTCTCTCTGTGTCGCATAATCTTTTTCTGTCTCAAACTCCCTGTTTGAAATCAGAAAGACAGCCATACGTTACCAGTTACCGCCGCAGTGGGCGGTACAGTATGTTGTTAACAGGCAATGTTCCCTTAAAGCAGAGATGGGCAACTCCAGTCCTCAAGGGCCATCAACAGGCCAGATATTAGGAATATTCCTGCTTCAGCACAGGTGGCTCAATCCGTGGCTCAGTTTTTGACAGGGATACCCTGGAAACCTGACCGGTTGGTTGCCCCTGGGGACTGCAGTTGCCCACCCTGTCTTAAAGCCACAGCCCACCCTTCCTAACACCCTTCTCTTTACAGTATGGGAACAGGGGTTCTGCTATGGCCCCCCTACTCCCAGAGATACTTGCTGGTAATGTTACCGGCATTACTTCCTGGTTATAACGGCGATTTAAATGGACGTCCAATCGGAAGAATCAACCGATGATGTTGCAGCTACTTTTTGGCCCAAGATTTGGCATCCATTTTGTTTTCTCTAGAACAATCATTTTCAACCCAGGTTTCCCTAAAGGGTTTCGCGGCCAACAGGACTACTAGTTTCTGTAAAGGGTTATGGTTTCTGTGGGCTCCCTCAGGTTACTCCCCTCCCACCATGTGACGTATGATGTCAATGTAAGGGTATATATAGCCGCCTCTTAAGAGTTAGAAGCAGGTTCTTCAGAGTTCTGACTGGGGTCCTCGCTGAGAGTCCTGTACATAGGTTTGTGTGTTTAGGAATATGCATTAAGATGTGTCCTGTCATCCTTTGTTGTTTTCCAGTTAGTAACGTGCCCCTTCTAAGTTAGCGCCTCAGGGTCACCCCCATCGCAGCCTGACCCCACTGTCCTCCTAGGGTCGCCCCCATCGCAGCCTGATCCCACTGTCCTCATAGGGTTGCCCCCATCGCAGCCTGACCCCACAATCCTCATAGGGTCGCCCCCATCGGAGCCTGACCCCACTGTCCTCATAGGGTGGTCCCCATCGGAGCCTGACCCCACTGTCCTCATAGGGTTGCCCCCACTGCAGCCTGACCCCACTGTCCTCATAGGGTTGCCCCCATCGCAGCCTGACCCCACTGTCCTCATAGGGTCACCCCCTATCGCAGCCTGACCCCACTGTCCTCATCAGGTTCCCGATACTGCAGCCTGCGCTCACATTGGCCGCCCCCAGCAGGTTCTCATTGCATCCTAACCTCCCTGCAAGCCGCTTCCTCTCCCTCCTTTTCAGTGGGTAACCACGCCATGCACCCCCCCTGGATGGGGACGGGATGAAGCCCAGAGTATTATTGTTTGCCATGGGTTTTGTAGCGATCCACCTTATGTCAGTACCTGTGAGAGACACACACACACGTACCTGTGAGAGACACACACACACGTACCTGTGAGACACACACACGTACGTACCTGTGAGAGAGACACACACACGTACGTACCTGTGAGAGAGACACACACACGTACTTGTGAGACACACACACACGTACCTGTGAGACACACACACGTACCTGTGAGACACACACACACGTACCTGTGAGACACACACACGTACCTGTGAGACACACACACACGTACCTGTGAGACACACACACACGTACCTGTGAAGTCTGTAACGGCTGTAACTAAAGCCCTTTGTGTTTTATAAAAGTTCCTGGTGCTATCCCATCCTTTCACCCACGCCCAGCGTGCACTTACCTGCACTTACCCAGCACCCTGCGATGGCCTGAGAGACTCGGCACCTAACTAACCTGACGTGACCGGCTTTAGAGCCGGGTAAGGAGGGTCGCACTTCGGTTATGTTTATCACTATCTACCCGGTCAGACGTCCTATATTCTAACCAGCCCATGACAATGTGCCACAGACCCCTTATTATCAAGGAAAATCATTAACTGATCAAAACAAACCATGTCATATGTACAAGTAAATATGTTTATAAAGCAACACAGAAGGTTAAAGGTATATACTGGTGCGTTGGTGACAGCCACATGTACTGTAAGGACCGTTTGACTTCAACAAGTCCTATGGTGCACTAAGGCGTAGCACCATTTAGTACATCTGGCCACAATCCCAGAAGTTTTGGGGTGTTCTTGAGTGACTCCACGTAGCACAGAGGCCTAGCAGGGAATGGACGGGCATCCCTCCTGCGGGGAGCCTGGGAGTCCCACAGAGCATAGAGGCCTAGCAGGAAATGGACGGGCATCCCTCCTGCGGGGAGCCTGGGAGTCCCACAGCATAGAGGCCTAGCAGGAAATGGACGGGCATCCCTCCTGCGGGGAGCCTGGGAGTCCCACAGAGCACAGAGGCCTAGCAGGAAATGGACGGGCATCTCTCCTGCGGGGAGCCTGGGAGTCCCACAGAGCACAGAGGCCTAGCAGGAAATGGACGGGCATCCCTCCTGCGGGGAGCCTGGGAGTCCCACAGAACATAGAGGCCTAGCAGGAAATGGACGGGCATCCCTCCTGCGGGGAGCCTGGGAGTCCCACAGAGCACAGAGGCCTAGCAGGAAATGGACAGGCATCCCTCCTGCGGGGAGCCTGGGAGTCCCACAGAACATAGAGGCCTAGCAGGAAATGGACGGGCATCCCTCCTGCGGGGAGCCTGGGAGTCGTACAGAGGCCTAGCAGGAAATGGACGGGCATCCCTCCTGCGGGGAGCCTGGGAGTCCCACAGAGCATAGAGGCCTAGCAGGAAGTGGACGGGCATCCCTCCTGCGGGGAGCCTGGGAGTCCCACAGAGCATAGAGGCCTAGCAGGAAATGGATGGGCATCCCTCCTGCGGGGAGCCTGGGAGTCCCACAGAGCACAGAGGCCTAGCAGGAAATGGACGGGCATCTCTCCTGCGGGGAGCCTGGGAGTCCCACAGAGCATAGAGGCCTAGCAGGAAATGGACGGGCATCCCTCCTGCGGGGAGCCTGGGAGTCCCACAGAGCATAGAGGCCTAGCAGGAAATGGACGGGCATCCCTCCTGCGGGGAGCCTGGGAGACCCACAGAACATAGAGGCCTAGCAGGAAATGGACGGGCATCCCTCCTGCGGGGAGCCTGGGAGTCCCACAGAGCACAGAGGCCTAGCAGGAAATGGACGGGCATCCCTCCTGCGGGGAGCCTGGGAGTCCCACAGACCACAGAGGCCTAGCAGGAAATGGACGGGCATCCCTCCTGCGGGGAGCCTGGGAGTCCCACAGAGCATAGAGGCCTAGCAGGAAATGGACGGGCATCCCTCCTGCAGGGAGCCTGGGAGTCCCACAGAGCACCGCTGATTCCATAGCCTGGAAGAGCAGCAGGAGGCGGACTTCTTTTCACCTGAAGGCTTCACCGTTCAGACTTGAAATGAGCATGGCACACTAGCACCCCTCAGGCATGCGCTGAAACTGTAGGGTACCCCCCCATTGGTTATTACTGGCACTGGGGTCCTCTCTACCACGGAGTGCTGCGTCATGCTCTTTCCAGCAGGCACACCTCCTATGGGCCGCTGTGCTGTGTAATTACGTGGGGGTGATACATGGCATGATTAATTCTCAATGCAAGAAGGAAACTGGGGGGTCCCAACACTGCGGGGGTTTAACTCATTCAATGCCAAGGGATGTTGGGGAACTGACAGGGATAACCCCTTGCTGTCTTCTCTGTGTATGAAGTGGTTAATTAGAACATGAATGTCTTAATCAGAACATACAGAAATACATACACACACACACACATAATATATATATATTTTAATGGAGACCTCTGTGGTCCTGGCATTTTTAATCCGCCAATAAAGATATCTCCACTACGCACACTGGAAATATATATATATATATATATATATATATATATATATATACACACCTCTTCTGTGTGTGTGTGTGTGTGTGTGTATATGTATGTATATATATATATATATATATATATATATATATATATATATACATACATACATACATACATACATACATACATACATCATATCCCGATCAATATCTTTGATCCGTTGTATGTGACCAGATCAGTGAGGGACCTAGCAAATCACAGGAGATACATTCATCCTCTCAGAAAAAATTCTATAGAGATGGTAATGGGGAAAGCGTTACTTACAAGTGCAGAGAAATGGAGATCAGATGCTACAGAATGAGTCTGCCTTGCCAGCAGTGCTAGCTTAGGAAGAGACAGGCACAGATAAAAAGCATCTCCCCACCCCCATATATAACCCATCATAAAAAAGCTGCAGTGCAAACTGCCCGTCTCCTTACCGTGCTCTGACCGACCGGCGATCCGTGCGGGGGAGCCTGGAGATCCGGACACGCAGGGTTTGGGGACGGGAGCTGGGGGACTGTCCTTGGAGTGATCAGGACATACTTGAAAACGAGAGGTGACTCCCAATGTATTCTTTTTTTTTTTCCCTGGGAAAATATGTTATAAATAATAAATAAATAAATGGGTGCAGGGAGAGAGGGATATGGGGGGGAACGAGACGGTTCCACAAGGCATCTAGCTGCGGGTTTGTATCATGCTCTCTGTGCTTCCCTAAGCTGCATCTGCACGACACAGAGAGAGAGAGAGAGAGAGAGAGAGAGACACACACACACAGAGAGAGACACACAGAGAGAGAGAGAGAGAGAAATGTCCCAAAATAGCCCTGCCTGCCAATGACTCGCTGAAACCTGAGAAAGAATTGCTGAATTTAAAGATCTGGGTCGCAGTGGGTGTGTGGATTAAAGTGAGGAGGAAAAGGCTGGCAAGAAGCAGGGGACCGCATGGGACCTTGGTGGAATAAAACTCTAGTGGGGAGGGATGATGACCCGATCTCTGACCCCGCCAGATAATCCTCTGCTGCTTCTGTATACAGCTGTGAAACGGCTACAGCCCAAAACAGAGGAATTGGCATCAAAATACACAGGGGATCTTTGTTAATAATAACCCCCAGATTCTTCTTTTTTTTTTCATTTACCAATGTCCTGTGTATTTGAAGCATGTTATGTATATATTTAACTCTCTCATTGCCATTGCTCTGGCAGTGATGGGGTGAGTGAAATGAAAATAGGGACCCCAAATACTATTCTTAATTCCTTTAATGAACTGCAATGAGTTAAAGGTCCATCCACAACGGAAGGGGTCAATTATTTCACAGCGAGGAGCGAGTCACTGCACTTGTGCAGGGGTGGCCAACCCCAGCTCTCAAGGGCCACCAGCGGGTCAGGTTTTAAGGATATCCCTGTTTCAGCACAGGTGGCTCAATCAACCTGAACTGTTGGTGTCCCTTGAAGACTGGAGTTGACCACTCCTGTACTTGTGAGACCCTAATGCAAGGGTGCTGAACTCCAGTCCTCAAGACAGGTCAAGTTTTCAGGATATCCCTGCTCCAGCACAGGTGGCTCAATCAGTCTCTGCATCAGCACAGGTGGCTCAATCAGTCTCTGCATCAGCACAGGTGGCTCAATCAGTCTCTGCATCAGCACAGGTGGCTCAATCCGTCTCTGCATCAGCACAGGTGGCGCAATCAGTCTCTGCATCAGCACAGGTGGCTCAATCAGTCTGCATCAGCACAGGTGGCGCAATCAGTCTCTGCATCAGCACAGGTGGCTCAATCAGTCTCTGCATCAGCACAGGTGGCTCAATCAGAAGCTCAGTTTTCGACTGAGTCTCTGATTGAGCCACCTGTGCTGAAGCTGGGATATCCTGAAAACCTGACCTGTTGGTAGGGGGCTTCAGGACCGGAGTCGAGCACCCCTACCCTAATCTACTGTGGCCGAGGACTCACAAATATCCATGTATTATTTTATTTATAATTAGCATGGCTTCATTTTCTGTTAAACCCTTGGCGTGTCATGCAGGCGTTCCCAGTATCACCAGCGAGTTATTTGGGGAGAGTTATTATGGAGCAATAGCTGGAATAGTTACCTGACACATTCATTAAGACGGGGTACATCAGATCCAATCCGGCATCTCTGGGCATCATTTTTCTCACTATGGCATCTATTAAATCCACTAATCTATTAAATCTGATCTGGCATAAACTCGCCTGGTTTACCGGTTAGCTCCACGTGCTAAAAATCTCCCCGATTGTATTGTTTGCTACAATTTAACACAGATGCTAAATGACAGGCCAAGAAAAAAATACATATATTTTTATACACGCAATTATAGGCCTAGATCCACAATCCACAAAATCACTTAACATGATGCTAACCAAGCGTAGGTTACAAAGTTTATTGGCATTTTGGAGTCCTCCTGGCCAGTCTTTCAATGCTCGATGGATATTCAACTATTCAACCTTACAACCCAAGAGAAGGTTAGTTTCAATAAAGCAGTCTTTCAAAAGAAAAAAAAAAGTCTATAAAGTAAGGGGAAAAGAAAATGCAGCCCAGAATATGTAGTTCAACCAATTCACAAGTATTCCACTTGCGTTCCACGTGAGAGGTGCCGGCTTCTCCACTTGCGTTCCACGTGAGAGGTGCCGGCCTCTCCACTTGCGTTCCACTCGAGAGGTGCCGGCCTCTCCACTTGCGTTCCACTCGAGAGGTGCCGGCCTCTCCACTTGCGTTCCACTTGAGAGGTGCCGGCCACTCCACTTGCGTTCCACTCGAGAGGTGCCGGCCTCTCCACTTGCGTTCCACTCGAGAGGTGCCAGCCACTCCACTTGCGTTCCACTCGAGAGGTGCCGGCCTCTCCACTTGCGTTCCACTCGAGAGGTGCCGGCCTCTCCACTTGCGTTCCACTCGAGAGGTGCCGGCCTCTCCACTTGCGTTCCACTCGAGAGGTGCCGGCCTCTCCACTTGCGTTCCACACGAGAGGTGCCGACCTCTCCACTTTACGGCTGATGGACCAATCTCAAGAAAACCTGAATAACAGACAGCACAAAGACAGCTTCTCAGGGTGTACATGTTTAATATGCCAATTAGGTCACTCACAAACAAACCCCCTGATAACGTGAGGTAGTCGTCCCCGAAACGCGTATGGAGTGGTGCACAGTTTGAGAACACTTCTCCGCACTGTGGCAGAGATGCAGCATCAAGTGGAGACCAAGCACCCAGATGCCAGCACCACAAGGACCTAGGAAGATGGCCTGTACACCTCGTACAGGTGTTTGTGAGTGCAATAAAAAACTGCGTCTCTGTCTACAGATTACTCCAGCATAACAGTACTCAGCATTCTGGTTATAGCACATAAAAAGAAATGTTTATTTTGAAGATAAATGCTCGCATACAAAAATAGTACAAAATGGCGATGATGTTCAAATAAGTTAGGATATCTTCAAAGATGGCTGAATCTTGGTATCATGATGTTAAACCTGGTTCCTTCTTTCTCCTGGTGTTAGTCCTTCTCTCCTTCTTCTCGGTGTAATCCTTCTCTCATGGAGACTGAAGATGCTCGGAGGACACAGAGAGAAGGAAGAGAATGGAAGCAGGTCCCCATTTCAATTCTCTACAAGGAGAAGGCCCAGGATACAAAGGGTGCTAGCCTCTTGTTACCCCAAGCCAGGTGTTGCTTCAAAGTGAAATGTCACTTCTACTCACCCTTTTTGTTAGAAAGTTGGTAAAATTGGAATAAAGCAGAATAGTTGGAGGGGGTTAAAGGGCACGGAGAGTATTTATTAGTGAGTGCTCAACCACTCGAAACGAAAAAATGTACTAGATGTTTGGAAGTGCAAAGTGAGTCCTGTCCTGCTAAAAACCTCTGGAAAGTAAGAGAATTCCAAGCAAATTTGGCTTTCCATTTCTTAACAGATGTTTTTATTTTCACGACTTTTTGCGGGATCTGCATGCCCAATATTTGCCAGACCTTGTGAATGTGTTTTCCCGTGTTTCTTTTCCAACATGTCTCACGCTATCGGAAACCTGATATGGGGAGACGGAGGCGAAGAAGACGGCTCGGGCTGTTGTGTCTATTAACTCGTTGGCACCAGCGTCCTGGGATAATGAGTGTGGCAGCCACAAGACCCAATCCACCCCTGACACCAGGAACATTGAGTTGCTGAAGTCCTCTCTTGTCCTTAGATTGTAAGCTCTTCAGGACAGGGACTGTCCTGGAACCTGTAAGGTTTTGTCCCTATTCTGAGGCTGCTAGCACTCCTCAGTGTAAGATTGCAACATTGTTACTCCCTTATTGGCTTCTCAGCCAGTGGCCTTAGCAACACCGCCTTGCTCTTTTGTGAGTTGGACTGCCCCTACTCCCCTTGCTAGTTGGCATAGTCGTTGCCTTATTTCCTGTTTATATAGGCAAGCATGCTCTCTTTTCAGCCAGCAGCCATCTTGAGCAGTCACCCAACTCATCTCGTATAGGTAACTACTCCCAGCTCCAAAAATAGCGATACAGAGACTCTGAGAAATGATCTGAGAGACCCAAAAATAACGACAAGTATAACACATATATGAAGTCCAAAAGATGGTTCTAAATCCGCAGCAAATCAGGTTATAAGTTCTTGGGCAAATAACATCGCCTATTGTGTACAATGAAGGACTGAACTGACAGGGAAAAATGGACCCAATAAGAGAGTAGCTAGAGAAACTAGAGCCAGCCTTGAACCGAACCCTTAGTAACTCAGCACAAATATCTCGGTCCTAGCTTCTGCATCCCTTAATGTCCAAAGATATTGAGGTAAATACCTGTGTCCTTATGATAAAGCTTTGTATGATCCCGCGTGCTGGAGCTATGGTGATACCGAAGCCTCAGACCGTCCGGGAAAAACTTCAGGCTTCTCACATGGAGGTGCCTGTCTCCTCTCGGCGTTCTCCCATGAGGTGTAGCGAATTGCCGGAACCTGCGCTGCGGAAGTGCGTCACTCCAATCGTGGGGCAGTAGAGTTGAAAAAATTGGTGGAACAGCAGGAACCCAGAAAAAGCATCAATCAACTCACCAGAGGTAGCAAAAAAATAAAAAAAGGTTTATTGAATTACATTGTTAGAAACAAAAAACAAACTAACATAAAAAACAAAATCTCCTACATGTTTCAGGCTCTCCAGCCCTTTCTCAAGGAGTATGAGAGGGGTCTGATGGAATGATGTGTATATATATATAGCCCCTTCTCTGAACTCTCCAACACCAGGAATGCATGACAGGTGATTAAGACATATAACAATTAACTCAAAAAGTGTGTCCATGTCTCTATATTGATAATGCACTAGGAAAATAATGAATCATAAATTCAATATGAGAACATGTATCAATAAACAGCTAGGCAGTGGACAGAGAAATCTACAATATAAGTAAACTCAATGTCATACAAAGAAATTGATACAGATTGTGATGAATAAAGGTGTATCCCACTAATTGATGAATTAAGCTATCCCTATCACATAAGAGATGAGGACACGCATAAACATAGGAAAAGCTGGTATAACCTTCATGAAGTAATAGATATAATACAGAACAGAAAACATTTCACAAAGATATAAAAACTACAATGTATATGAAAATAAACAAGGATATACATCCAATTAGTTTGACAAAAAAAGTGTTTTAGAAGAAAAGAAGGGAAGAATAAAAGAAAGATAAAACAAGTCCTGTTGGTATGATCTGTGAACTGTAAACGTAACCACGAGAGGATAAGGTATGCTCCAGGTGAGGCTTGAACTTCCAACCTCGGCATAGGGCAGGGACTGTCCTGGAACCTGTAAGGTTTTGTCCCTATTCTGAGGCTGCTAGCACTCCTCAGTGTAAGATTGCAACATTGTTACTCCCTTATTGGCTTCTCAGCCAGTTGCCTTAGCAACACCGCCTTGCTCTTTTGTGAGTTGGACTGCCCCTACTCCCCTTGTTAGTTGGCATAGTCGTTGCCTTATTTCCTGTTTATATAGGCAAGCATGTTCTCTTTTCAGCTAGCAGCCATCTTGAGCAGTCACCCAACTCATCTCCTCTGGTAAAAGCTATTGTAATTTACCTATCCCTGATACCAAAGCTATCCCCATTGCCTAGCATTATCCCACTTGCCACCCCAGCTCCCTTTCCTCTCCATTATTCCCATCCCACAGTGTTTTCCCTCAGTACCCTTTTCCCCTTTTTATTTCTTGTTTTTGCCAAAATAAACACTTCAGATAATAAGAATATTCCCTTGCTTGGTGTATAGGATTGAGTTAAACTGCCTGTCTCTACTCACTTGCCGCAGTGAGCCTGGGACAGAACAGGGACTGTTATGTATCTTTTCACTGTTGGTATTATTCTTCAATGTATGGCATGCTATCTTTTTAAAGCACTGAGTATATATCAATAAAAATACAAGAAGCACACAGATTTATAATAGACGGACATGTCTATGCGTTTTTTTCCCCCAAAGCCCTTGTTTTAAAATGTTGTGCGTGTTGCAAATCTTCTCTCGCTGCTTCAAGACACAGAAGGAAAATAGCAAATTACTGGGGAATAAAACCAGTGGAAAATAACCTTTGGGCTATACTATAGGTGGGGAGGCGTATACATCTGTGTTATACTATTGTGGGTATGCATCTGTGTTATACTATAGGGGGTATATATTTGTGTTATACTATAGGGGGTATATAATCTGTGTTATACTATAGGGGGTTTAAATCTGTGTTATACTATAGGTGGTATATAATCTGTGTTATACTATAGGGGTGGAGGGCATATACAGTATCACCTTGATAAAGGTCCCGCACGCGGACCAAAACGTTGGAATGATGTCTTGTTAATTGCAATATATTTTTTTGACCAACCGTTGGAGTGCTGCCTTTGATATTCGTCAACATGGTATCGTATTGTCTATATATATATATATATATATATATATATATATATATATAATTCTGAAAATCTTGGTTGTGAGTCTCTGTAGACCATTTGATTGGTCCGTCGGTCCGTCCTTCGGCCCGCCCGCCCTCCCACGGCTCTCATTGGCCGGTGCTCTCTAACCCAGGGCTCCCGAACCCCCAGGCACACTGCTGCTGCTATCCCATATTCTATACCCATATTCTATACCCATATTCTACCACCTGCCGAAAATTCATAAGGCTCTGGTTGACCCACTTGGACGCCCAATTGTGTCAGGTATACAATCAGGTATACAATCTATGTCAGCCAACCTTAGTCAATATGTGGATTTTTTTCTCCAACCATATGTTGGAAAATTAACCTCTTATTTGAAGGACTCTACAGCAGTTCTAAACTTATTTAAAGATTTTGAATGGAAAAGTTCATATGTATGGATTACATGTGACATAAAATCCCTGTATACTAATATACCTCACCAGAAAGGGTTGGATGCTGTTAATTCCTTTCTGGAATCAGACTCTGATCTGCATCCATTAAATAGGGAATTTATTCTAGAGTCTATCAGTTTCATATTGAAACATAATTATTTTCTGTTTCTCTCCACTTTCTACCTACAGGTTTGCGGAACTGCAATGGGTACTAGGTTTGCCCCCAGCTTCGCAAACCTGTACGTGGGAAGGTGGGAGTCTCAGTTTATCATGCCCGACCAACCATACCACAGGAATGTCGTTGTGTGGAGACGCTACATAGACGACATCCTGTGTGTGTGGGATGGTGATTACGATTCAGCAAGTGCATTTGTAGCCAACCTTAATAGGAATGACTACAACCTTGAGTTCACACACAAGGTGGATGCCACCCAGATAGATTTTTTGGACTTGAGATTAACTTCCAAAATGGATGGCACCGTGGAGACTGAGACCTTCTTTAAGGAGGTGGATACCAGCAATGTGCTGATGGCGAATAGTAATCACAAAAAGACATGGATAAACAACATACCAGGGGGGCAATTTGTGAGACTCAGACGTAACTGTAGTAGTTTAGAGGTTTTCAACCAACAGGCTAACAAATTATTTTGGAGATTTAGAGAGAGGGGATATCCTAAGGAACTTCTAGAAAGAGAGATCATAAGGGTACGTAATATGGATCGTAAGGATATGTTAGTTCAAAATAGATCCACGATTAAAAATAAAGAAGGTCAAAACACAAAAAAGGACACTCTTAATGTGGCTTTCATTACAGACTTTAATTCGGTTCATAGAGACATTGAAAAGGTTTTAACAAACACTGGGGTATATTGTGCAATGATCCCATTTTGGGATCACATCTTGACGTTAAACCACGGTTTATTTACAGGAGAGCAAAAAATATCAAAAACTTGTTAGCTCCTAGTGATGTTTTTATAAGTAAGAGCAATACTACATCGAAAAAGAACTGGCTAGGGCCTAAACCAAAAGGCAACTAAATCTGTGGTAATTGCACGATTTGTAAATACCAACATCCTGACAAATACACTTTTTATTCACAAGTAACGAAGGAAGTTTTTAATATTGATGACTTTATTCTATGTACCTCTACACATATTGTATACCTATTGGAATGTGCGTGTGGGTATCAATATGTAGGCAGAACCAAACGCAGCCTTAAAGTTCGGATTCAGGAACATGTCAGAAATATTAAAAATGGTTTTGAAAAACATAGTGTATCTAGACACTTCCTGATACACCATAATAAAGATCCGTCAAGTCTCACTTTTAAGGGGATTCAGTTGATTCCTATAAATAGAAGAGGAGGGGACAGAGTTAAAACATTGTCTTCTAAAGAGACATGTTGGATACATAAGTTAGATACTATGTCCCCTAAGGGGTTAAATGAGGATGTGGATATTTGGGCACTTTATTGAATCTTTAGCTCACCACCCCTCTGTACCTAGGGGATGTATCATTTATCTCTGTATCTCTGTTTTCCTTTCTTTATCCTACGCTTTTTTCTAGTTACATCTTTTTATGCAAGTAATGATGGTGTCTATTTTAAGTCGACTAATATTGTGTTTCTTTTATTCCAGCATGTTTTTAATTATTTATGCTAGATTTTGTCTATATGTAAGTTTATATTAAATAGGTATTGTTTTGTTTTTGTTTTCTTGTTAATAAAGTTGTTGTTTTAAAAGTAAACTACACATCTTCCCTATCACGCAGACCATTACCTATTATAGATGATTGGTCTATCCCTAATTGGTTGACCAATAAGGTATCTATGTGAGGTATTTAAGACCTCTGGGTAATGGCCTAATTATTCCCTGAAGAAGTAGTTAATTCTAAGAAACTAGTTGGATGTAACATTCTATTGCCTTATATCTGCTTACATTGGCCTTTGTCTATGTGTTGGCCTGTCCTGTTTTTATTTCATCCTGTGTGCTGTTTTGGACACTTGTGAGAGACTCTGTAAGACTGTTCAAACTTCCCTATTGAATCCACCACTGCTGTGAAGACAGCAGCAAGCTGCGTTTTAACCTCTCTGCAGAGGATACACCTGCCGAGGTACAGGAGCAGCTTCATATCGGCTAGGAAGCAGGAGCGATTTCACCGAGCCCCAGTACCAGCTGCTGAACCTGGCTGCATGAAGGGAAATCCCCTTGGGAGTGAAAAGACTGACGTCCTGCCCCAGAATCAACTGAGCTGCAGCAGCAGAGGGAAGCAAGCACCTGAATCTACAGCTAACAGCCGAGTGGTAAACAGTGTGATACACACTACATGCCTTTTACCAACCTTTTTTATGTACGCAGATATATTACCCCCTTTTTAAATCTATAATATATTGTTGAATTTGCTTCACTATTTGGCGTTGTGCGCTGTTTTCTTTTGTTTCCCTACACTGCTGCTGCTGCCTGAGGTAAGGAAATGCTCACTGGTGGTGGTGGTGTCGGCTGTTGCTGCTGGGGGGGAGGCCTAACTGAGACTGTGAGTTTTTGCACCCCCCAGCTCCATTTTTGCCCCCCCCAGCTCTGAATGTGACCCCCCCAGCTCCGTTTTTGACCCCTCCAGCTCCGTTCTTGACACCCCCAGTTCCGTTTTTGACCCCCCCGCTCCGTTTTTGCCCCCCCCAGCTTCGTCTTTGACCCCCCCAGCTCCGTTTTTGACCCCCCCAACACACAGTTACAAACACACACAGTGACAGACACACACACACTGACACACATACACACACTGACACAAACACACACTGACGCACACAGTGACACCCCCCTTCCCCCCAGCTCCGTTTTTAACCCCCCCAACACACACAGTGACAGACACACAAAGTGACAGACACACACACACACTGACACACACAGTGACACCCCCCTTCCCTCCCCCCCCCTGCCTGCCTTCCCCCCCGCCCTTGCCTTCCCCTCACCCCCCGCCCCTGCCTTCCCCTCACCCCCCGTCCTTGCCTTCCCCTCACGCCGCCTCCCATCTCCCGCCTCTGCCTTTCACCCACCCGCCGCCTCACATCCCTGCGCCCCACAGCTGCCACCCGCACTCAACAGACTCCTGCCACCTCTCACCCACTCGACACACCCGCCGCCTCTCACCCACCTGACACACTAGACACACGCCTGCAGCCTCCCGCCCCTACATCACTGACCAGCCGTCGCACCCACTCACCACCCACCCGCCGCCTCCCGTCTCACTCCCACCCGCCACTCACACCCCTACGCACTGATATCACTGACCAGCTGCCGCCCGCACACACCAGACACCTGCCGCCTCACACCCTAGCGGGACCCCCACCCACAGCCGGCACTCACTACCCACCCGCCACCCGTACTGAACACCCACCTGCCGCCTCACACCCGCTCACACCATAGCGGGACACCCACCCACAGCCAGCACTCACTACCCACTCGCCACCCATACTGAACACCCACCCGCCGCCTCACACCCACTCACACCCTAGCGGGGGACACACACCTCACATTTTACATCATTTATGTCACCAAAATATACATTGTACTGTGGTGTCTTTACAATAAACCATTTTTAAACAACAACATCGTATTACATTTTCTTCCATGTTTCTTTTCAACATTATTATCCAACCTTTCCAACAAATACTCACCTATTGTTCCACCATTTATACATAATACTACCTATTACGGATTTACATCCCGGGCAACGCCGGGTATATCAGCTAGTGTATATATATATGTTTGCTTCAAGACAGTTGGCAGAAGGGAAATAGCAAATTATTGGTGAAAAAAACAGTGGAAATAACCTATAGGTGAGGAGGCGTATACATCTGTATTATACTATTGGGGGGTATGCATCTGTGTTATACTATCGGGGGTATATATTTGTGTAATACTATAGGTGGTCCATGTTGCAGTACACATCTGTGTTATACTATAGGGGGTATATAATCTGTGTTATACTATAGGGGGTTATAAATCTGTGTTATATTATAGGGGATATAAATCTGTGTTATACTATAGGGGGTATACATCTGTGTTATACTATAGGGGTGGAGGGTATATACAGTATATATATTTGTTATAATATAGGGGGTACATCTGTGTTATATTTTGGTGAGAGAGAGAGAGAGATTAAAAAAAGTTAATGTTTAATGAATAACCTTTAATATCTGCTAGATCTGCATATATTACGCTGGGTCTAGCTAGTTGTATTCACAACACCTATATAGAATATGAGCAGTTGCTAGAGGGAGCTATTGCACTTTCAATAAATAACAAGTGGACATAGGAACAAAGATTACTGTAAAATCTGTCAGTCTCCGATTTCTGACGCGCAGGGGTGAATCCGCAATAAAGCAGCGCGGAGGAGAACATTTTTTCATCCACTTTGGAAAATGGACTAATGGCGTATTGTGTAATGATACCGAGTATCTCCCTACAGACCCAAATTCCAGCCGTCTCTTTGTTGTAGAAAATAGAATTGAAATGAGCCAAAAATCTGTAGAGCCGCGCCGTGCCCCGGGAAGTGGGTACCGCCACGAAACGGCTAGTCCCCGAGTGCGGTCCTGTGAGAACCCTACAGAGTGCGGAAGTAACGTCTCTAGCTATAAAGGCTGTGACTAGCACAGCTCTAACATCGCCACAGCGCTGACCCTGTGAAACCAACTCAACTGGGGTAAGTAACACAGACCAAGAAGCTTTCTAAATGTGCGACAATATATTCAACAAGAGAACTTGGAGTAATGAGGCTCAAGCCTCGGTATCCAATATCACCACTGACAGATTGAATCTGTCAGGCAGAACAGAATGCTCTAACATCACTATATACATGGTCTGTAACTGTTTCATACGCCCATAATATATATTTTCTTTAACTGTGCACGCAATGTCTTGTATATAATGTGTACCCTGTTCATTTATGTAACTGTATTTGTAACCGTGTATTATTTGTTTTACTCTGTGCCCAGGACATACGTGAAAACGAGAGGTAACTCTCAATGTATTACTTCCTGGTAAAATATTTTATAAATAAATAAATCAAATATAATTTGACTCCTATTCTATTGGATAATGCAGACACTGATGGTATTGAGCACAATTAGGGGTGAGTGGTATGTGGATTGATCCTGTGTCTATTGACATCTGCATAGTGCAAGTGTCACATAGCAGTGCTCAAACAGGTTGTATAGTGTAGTGACAGAAGGCGTGAGTTGGAAAGTGACTTTATATGGCATAGAATATATCTAATAAGCGCAATCAACATATCTTAAAAATAATGCCATTCATAAAGGTAAACGATCATATAAGCCCACATCCGCCATTCAAGTACAAAAATGTCCAACAGACACGATACAAAGCTTCCGATCCTCCTGCTGGAATGATGTCACTACATCATATGCCCAACGCGTTTCCCTCCAGAACGGAGCTTCGTCAGGGGAGGATGAGTCATTGTGTCTATTGGACATTTTTGTACTTAAAATGTGCTTCTTGTTAGAGATTGGTTGCTAATAGCAACTTTTTCTCTATTTTTGAAAATACATTTCAATTCAGCACATAGGTTGCACCCAGTGCCACTCTAGGCATCAGGGCTAAAATCATATTTACAATACTCATTGCACCTAATAATTAGTGAGCGGTATATTCTCTTCTGCATATTATTTGGATAAATCATCAGAAATACAATAAAACACAAAATACAGAAATATACACACTTACTGGGGTCTGGGGTATGAGATCTAGCCTTTCCTTGTTGCAGGGTTCCCGCTTGCAAGGGCTTACCCTGATCGGAACCTTGTTCCGGACGTCCTGGACCGAGATTCAGCAGAAAACCTAGACCCGATAGTCCTGGAACTGTTTTTGGCAAGGAATCCTGACCGTGACCGCTACATTCTAACATGAGAACTTGGTCCTCACGCCTGATGTAGTCTCTGCCGGGCAGACTTTCCTGGCTTCAAAACGAAGACGGTTGTTCTGCTATTTGGAACAGAGCAACTTTGAAAAGCCGCCCTCGCGTCATCGACTCAAGCCACAAAATCGTCTGGTTCCCTGACTGGGGCTTCTCCTTACATACCCTCCGCTGAGCTATGTTCAGCATGGAGGAAGGAGGAGCGACCAATCAGAGCGTGGGAATTCCTCCCCGCCAGCCAATAGCAATAGGGGCTCGTCTCTTGGCTGACGTCAGAGGAGGAGGCGTGCCAAGCTGGCTCGAAAAGCCATGTGAGCGGGAGATAGGATTTAGCCAATGGGAGAAGCGCCTAGGAGCTGTATCTCCCCCGGCTAACTAATTGCCACCCGCTGGGCAGGCTCCACCAAGTCTGGCAGATACAAAAGATGTCCCCACAGGGTGTCCTTTGTTCTCCGGACTTGGCAATTTGCCCTTCCTTGCCCACCAAACGGTCTTCTCACTTCTGGACATCCTCTCCTCTTTGAACTACGGACTCTATACAGACATGCCGGCGTCTATGCTGATACCCTGGCTGACTGTATAGAGTCTTATAGCAAATGTCTAAAACATTATAAAGTGCACTTTAATAAAGTATACACATTGGGGAACCTTATACTTATAAGGGAAATGGATTTGGGATATTTGGGCTCGAAATACAGGAGTCTGGGGGGCACTGGGTTGCCCCGGTGTAATTCACCCCACGTACCGGCAAATCATGCCTGCTCACCGGGGAGAATTAAAGGGCTACTGGTAACTTCGGGCCCCGAACTCCTGCAAACAAAATAATTGTATTTCGACCTAAATATCCCCCCTAAAACTGACACACAAGAAATCTCTCAGCTAGGGCCAAGGGAACATGAAAACAGAAAAAAGCAGGGGTCACTTTATTTTCACCATTTATTATCCCTGGTCCCTGGCTTATGGAGCTACCAGGGACCTCACGGTTTCAGGGGTAACTAGAGGGCTTGACCTTTATTATGTAGCCTGGTTACCCCCTACCGTCACAGTACTGAGGGTATCCCCCGAGCTCCAGTAGATGTGGCCGGAGCAATCTGGCTGGGTCCCTAGTTGGGGATAAATATGACATATTTATCTGTTGTTATCAATAAAAGCGGTGGTCATTCATTTCTCCCAAACATTTATATGGGGTGGTTATTGGGAATGGGAGAGGGCTCCAGATCGAGGCATGGGTGTCATGAGGATTGAAGCATTCATTGTACACCCTGTAGCAGATGTGACCCAAATGGAGTTGGGTGTCTCTACATGGCCAGTGACGTTTCAAAGCCACTTGACCAGCTTCTCAGCTTCATTAACATTCCCCGCGGAGCGTCCTCCTGGAACACGGCTGGTGGGTCACTTTCCAGAGGTCTCCTTTAAGTCTTTATTGAAAGGTTTCTTTCACTTCCTCAGAAAATTGGACCACAGACAAAACGAACACAAGGGAATTATTATTATTGAGCTTTTTTTGGAGGAGCCTTTCAAATGCACATTAGGTCGTTTTCTTTGACTCGATTCCCTAGGGTGTCTAAAAATGCCGGGATTGGAAGTGGAAACGGAGACACAATGAAGCCTGTTACTCTCCTAGTTTGGAAGTTCTGTGTAACTGAGGAAGCTGGGTAAAAATAAATACTTAAGCCCAGGTGTGGCCAACTCCAGTCCTCAAGGGCCACCAACAGGTCCAGTTTTAAGGATATCCCTGCTTCAGCACAGGTGGCTCAGTCGAAGAAGCAGGGATATCTGAAAACCCAGATCTGCTGGTGGCCCTTGAAGACTGGAGTTGGCCAGTCAAAGATTGAGCCACTGATTGAGCCACCTGTGCTGAAGCAGGGATATCCTTCAAACCTGACCCGTGGCCCTTGAGGACTGGAGTTGGCCACTCCTGCTTTAGACATTTCCCTGTTATCCAATGATTACAAGATAAAATACTTAAGATTGTAAGCTCCTCGGGCGACTGCCTCTCCATTTGCCTTACATTGTCATTTACCATTACACTTACCCCCATTGCATGTCATTTATCTACCTTGTATTGTAATGTGGTAAAGCGCTGTGTACATGGGAGGCGCTAGAGAAATAAAATCATACATACATACAAATAGATTATGGTCTGTATTTACTAATCAGTGCTAATTGATAACGCAACCTTCATCTAAATGGGCTATAAAGGTGTCTTACTACTTAGCGGCACTAAGTAAATCCAGCCCTAAATTCACGGCCTACTTTTTAAAATCCCCTTTGCTGCTGGATGTTTCTGCGATGGTGATAAGTCCCGGTGGCACGCCCTTAAAGAATCATTTTGAGAAAAGCACAGGAAATTATAAACCCCGTGTATTTTTCTCTTTAGCACTTAGAAAATATTGGCCAAAGGTATGCAATTATTTTTAAGTGCTTAAAACCGTGGTTTTGTAACTTTACACATTTCTTGCCGAATTTGCAAGAACATCATTCTATCATATATAGCACTGTGGGAGCTGGCAGCAGGCGTTAAAATAATATTCTAATAATATTTTCTGACTTCTTGAACTTAAACATTTTTTTATTCCAGGTGTTTTGTAAAAACAGAAATATCCTGGAGGTAATTTGGCATTCAGAAAATAAGCTAATTCCCCACCTGGGATATATATAGTGTGTGTGTGTGTGTGTGTGTGTGTGTATGTGTATATATATATATATATATCAAAAATAAATACTCTATACCGTTCTGTGACTAACGAAATGCTTTTATCTGTGCGAACTTTCGGGATACATTGATCTCTTCTTCGGGCGGTGGTACAATCGATAAGGCAAGAAAGGTTTTACTTTGAAACAGTCTGGAATGTTATCTGTGGTTATCTTTTGAGAAGTGTGGATCCGCATGGAACCTCGCGGAGCGCGTCTTTCCCTTCCCCGCTTATCGCGTCTGGCGATCTCTCCAGTGACATCACAGCTCATGCACATTTTGAATGTAAGGATGAAAGTCCAGGAGATCTGCCGATCCAGCAGCCAAGCAGTCCCGGGCAATCAGTACACCCTACGCGTTTCACGAGTGATCCTACTTCATCAGGGGTACAGTAGTGTTTATGGTATAACAGTATTGATAAAAAAAATAGCAATGAACGCTCTGATACCTTATGATCCTTAACAGAAGGATCACTATATACATACACATAACACTCCCCATTAAACGCTGTGCGGGTGTATGTCAGCCCTGAGTATCAAGGCCTGTGTGATGGGGAAGACAGTTGGAGCTCTTGTTTGTGTATTATTGTAGCAGGCCTGTACTTTTGCAAAACGCGTCGGTACCCCTTTATACTGCTTCCATTGAGGATCGCCTCTGACAGTGCAAGTTCCTCCTGCTGCCCTGACTTGGATGTCCCACTGGACCTGCTCATGATGATAACTGCTCTCCCTCCAGCCAGCGTACGCTCACACAGGTGGAATGCGTAGACTGGCCCCAGGTCTCCAACAGACAGTCTTGAGATCTCTCAGGTGCCCCTTAGCTGCAATAGGAAACTACAACTCCCACGGTACAGGAGGATGTGACTTTTGATGGACAGGGCCTCAGCCAATGAGATTGGGCTAACAAAGGAGGATCTAAGAGTCCCTTGTAGGACACGCAGGGGCAGAGCTGCACAAGCCTGAAGGACTTCAGGTTTGATAGAGTGTGACCCAGTATGTGTCCCGCAGAGACGGAGCGGGCATTGACTGGAGGGAGAACATCAGATTGTGCAGGGAGGCCAAACAGATTGTGCAGGGAGGCCCAGCAGAACCCACAGGGAGGCCCAGCAGAAGCCGCAGGGAGGCCCAGCAGAACCCCCAGGGAGGCCCAGCAGAACCCGCAGGGAGGCCCAGCAGATCATCAGAGGGAAGCAGCATTGAGGAGCGAGCTCTGTCAGAGTGAAGCAGCATGGAGGAGCGAGCCCCATCGGAGGGAAGCAGCATGGAGGAGCGAGCCCCATCAGAGGGAAGCAGCATGGAGGAGCGAGCCCCATCGGAGGGAAGCAGCATGGAGGAGCGAGCCCCATCGGAGGGAAGAAGAATGGAGGAGCGAGCCCCATCGGAGGGAAGCAGCATGGAGGAGCGAGCCCCATCGGAGGGAAGCAGCATGGAGGAGCGAGCCCCATCGGAGGGAAGCAGCATGGAGGAGCGAGCCCCATCGGAGGGAAGAAGAATGGAGGAGCGAGCCCCATCGGAGGGAAGAAGAATGGAGGAGCGAGCCCCATCGGAGGGAAGCAGCATGGAGGAGCGAGCCCCATCGGAGGGAAGCAGAATGGAGGAGCGAGCCCCATCGGAGGGAAGAAGAATGGAGGAGCGAGCACCGTCGGAGGGAAGCAGCATGGAGGAGCGAGCACCGTCGGAGGGAAGCAGCATGGAGGAGCGAGCCCCATCGGAGGGAAGCAGAATGGAGGAGCGAGCACCGTCGGAGGGAAGCAGCATGGAGGAGCGAGCACCGTCGGAGGGAAGCAGCATGGAGGAGCGAGCCCTGTCGGAGGGAAGCAGCATGGAGGAGCGAGCACCGTCGGAGGGAAGCAGCATGGAGGAGCGAGCCCCATCGGAGGGAAGCAGCATGGAGGAGCGAGCACCGTCGGAGGGAAGCAGCATGGAGGAGCGAGCACCGTCGGAGGGAAGCAGCATGGAGGAGCGAGCACCGTCGGAGGGAAGCAGCATGGAGGAGCGAGCACCGTCGGAGGGAAGCAGCATGGAGGAGCGAGCCCCATCGGAGGGAAGCAGAATGGAGGAGCGAGCCCCGTCGGAGGGAAGCAGCATGGAGGAGCGAGCACCGTCGGAGGGAAGCAGCATGGAGGAGCGAGCACCGTCGGAGGGAAGCAGCATGGAGGAGCGAGCACCGTCGGAGGGAAGCAGCATGGAGGAGCGAGCACCGTCGGAGGGAAGCAGCATGGAGGAGCGAGCACCGTCGGAGGGAAGCAGCATGGAGGAGCGAGCACCGTCGGAGGGAAGCAGCATGGAGGAGCGAGCACCGTCGGAGGGAAGCAGCATGGAGGAGCGAGCACCGTCGGAGGGAAGCAGCATGGAGGAGCGAGCCCCATCGGAGGGAAGCAGAATGGAGGAGCGAGCCCCATCGGAGGGAAGCAGAATGGAGGAGCGAGCCCCATCGGAGGGAAGCAGAATGGAGGAGCGAGCACCGTCGGAGGGAAGCAGCATGGAGGAGCGAGCACCGTCGGAGGGAAGCAGCATGGAGGAGCGAGCACCGTCGGAGGGAAGCAGCATGGAGGAGCGAGCACCGTCGGAGGGAAGCAGCATGGAGGAGCGAGCCCCATCGGAGGGAAGCAGAATGGAGGAGCGAGCACCGTCGGAGGGAAGCAGAATGGAGGAGCGAGCCCCATCGGAGGGACGCAGAATGGAGGAGCGAGCCCCGTCGGAGGGAAGCAGCATGGAGGAGCGAGCACCGTCGGAGGGAACCCTCAACGCTTGCAGCTAAAAGTGGCACCAACGAGCTTTTTTGCGAAGTACAGGCCTGCTACACTTATTTGCATTAACGAGCTCCAACGGTGTCTCCGGCACCAGCACACAGGCCCGGATAACCAGGATCGGGCGGCCGCAGCCTCACACACTGAGATACACCCCCATAGTGTTTATGGGGAATATTATGTTGATGTGTTATAATATATATGTAGTGATCCTTAATTAAGGGTCAAAAGGTACCTAAGGTTTGTCTATACTTGCTATATATAAAACCAGTTATATTACAAACAGCATTGTAGTTTGTCTCCCAATGTCTGACCCACAGCTACGTGTGTCATTGAGGGCTCAGGACCCCACCTCACCAACAGGAATCAGTCTGGGGGAAAGATAAAGAGGGGTTACATCTCTATATGTCTGTATACCTATCTGTATATCTATATTCTCCAATAGCTTTTACATAACTGAGAAACATTGCTTTAAATAATATACTTTTCCGATCCTTCAATCAATCTTTTTGTTACTGTGGATCCCATTGATGTCATAGTCCCGGCCTGTAATGTAACCGTGACATGTAGCAAGATGCACACCTGTAGAGTGAAATAGCTTGGGGGTGTTAATAGTGTATCTCACATATCTTACACACATCTTACACACATCTTACACATACTGTATCTTACACACATCTTACACATATCTTACACATACTGTATCTTACACACATCTTACACATACTGTATCTTACACACATCTTACACATACTGTATCTTACACATACTGTATCTTACACACATCTTACACATACTGTATCTTACACATATCTTACACATACTGTATCTTACACATACTGTATCTTACACATACTGTATCTTACACATATCTTACACATACTGTATCTTACACATATCTTACACATACTGTATCTTACACATATCTTACACATACTGTATCTTACACATACTGTATCTTACACATATCTTACACATACTGTATCTTACACATACTGTATCTTACACACATCTTACACATACTGTATCTTACACATATCTTACACATACTGTATCTTACACATACTGTATCTTACACATACTGTATCTTACACATATCTTACACATACTGTATCTTACACATATCTTACACATACTGTATCTTACACATATCTTACACATACTGTATCTTACACATACTGTATCTTACACATATCTTACACATACTGTATCTTACACATACTGTATCTTACACATACTGTATCTTACACACATCTTACACATACTGTATCTTACACATATCTTACACATACTGTATCTTACACATATCTTACACATACTGTATCTTACACATATCTTACACATACTGTATCTTACACATACTGTATCTTACACATATCTTACACATACTGTATCTTACACATACTGTATCTTACACATACTGTATCTTACACACATCTTACACATACTGTATCTTACACACATCTTACACACATCTTACACATACTGTATCTTACACATATCTTACACATACTGTATCTTACACATACTGTATCTTACACATACTGTATCTTACACATATCTTACACATACTGTATCTTACACATACTGTATCTTACACATACTGTATCTTACACACATCTTACACATACTGTATCTTACACACATCTTACACACATCTTACACATACTGTATCTTACACACATCTTACACATACTGTATCTTACACACATCTTACACATACTGTATCTTACCCATATCTTACACATACTGTATCTTACACACATCTTACACTGCTTAGAGACAAACCTGAGCTCACTTCCAGAAACTCTGTGAGGCATTTGACTCTTTCCCCATAAGAGCTGGGACCCGCTGCACTCGGCGGTGCGGGCGGCCGCGCGAGCGTTCCCCACCAGCAGGGGAATCCTCCCTAGCCGGTCCCAGTCCCCCCTCGCTGACGGCTCACTACGCACTGTGACGCGTCAGCCGGCAGGGGATTCAAGAAAATTGTGATCCCGAGCGGTGACGAGTCACGTGGTGCGCTGATGAGCCAATCAGCGGCGGGGGCGGGAGCTGTCATCAGGCAGCTTCCTACTCAAGGTAGAGAGAGTGTGTGTGTGTGTGTTGTGGCAGAAGGGGGAGGGAGCTGCTTACCTTACAGCAACCCGCAGCAGCTCCCTCCTGCAGCCCGAGCCCGTGGAGGGAGGGAGGGGGGGGGGGGGGGAGTAGCAGGTCCCTCTTCTCAAGCCATGCCCCCCCCATCCCACTCCCGCCCCCTACAGACCGCATATAGCGGTCTGTGTCTGTCAGCGCCCCGCCTGTCTGCAGTGCAGGCGCGCTGACTGGGGGAGCGGGGCCTGAGCCTAAGAAATCGGTGACATTATCCCTATAACATTCTTATAAATCCCCCAAGTCTCACATTAACTAATTCCCTGTCTTCCGAATATTCAGTGAATGTCAGTGTGCCAGGCAGGGGAGCCCAACTTCAGTCCTCAAGGGCCACCAACTGGTCAGTTTTTCAGAAGACTGAGCCACTGATTCAGCCACCTGTGCTGAAGCAGAGACTGATTGATCCACCTGTGCTGAAGCAGGGACTGATTGAGCCATCTGCGCTGAGTCAGGGATATCCTGAAAACCTGACCTGTTGGTAGCCTTTGAGGACTGGAGTTGACTACCCCATGTGATAGGGGGTCTCATGACATTTGGGGAACTTCATGAGATTCCGACCGTATTTAGCTCTGGACACAATGGCAGGGAAGGGGTTAACATCCATTAAAAAAAAAACCCGTGCGCCACATTCTTGGCAAATGATAGGACCGGTTTAATATGAGAAGCGGCACCTTCTGGACGCCGGAGACCTTTTCATCTCTGGTATGTTTAAATTTCATTTAATGAACAGCGCCAAACCTCGTAAAAAACAGAATGAAAAAATAAGCCCTGTTTAATAGGCAAGGCTTTCGAAAGCGTGGAAATGTGGCATTTCGGAGTCTGTCCCCGTAACGGGATACAGCGCTGCTGGAACAGCGGCCATTATCACGTCCCCTGCTCACCTTGCTGTTTCACGGGGGCGCGATCCATAAAGATAAAACACATTCTCTCTGCGCCTAAGTGGAAACGCAACAACTCGATATTACTGGGTTTGCATGGGACATTAAGAGTCATATTCACAAGTGATGCTATGCTGTGAGATGTGCCCTGGCTCTGGGAGAAGACGTATATTATAGCACTGCTTAATGCCTCTTCCACAATCATTTCCTTCCATTTAAATTGGATTTTGCTCATTCTTGTTGTAAAAAAAAAAAACAAATAGTATTTCCAAGGAAATATTCTAAATACTGTATTGGTGTCAGCATTTAATAGTTGATGTTGCTCTGCTTCTAGGAAGCAAGTCTGGCCCCTGAATGCTCCAACTCAGGACCAGTGCACTCAGCTCGTCAGTCTATTTAACATTATGTTAATCCTAACCCCTATGCACTAAAGCAAATAACCTAATGTGAACCCATGTGCGGTTGTTTTCTTCTACCCGTGCACATGCAAAAGAGGTGAGAGAGAAGACGGGGAGAGAAGCACCTGCTCAAAAAGAAGCACAGGGGTGATATATGCTAATAGTGGTCATTTAAATATACTTTCCATATCCCATAGGCCTCTCCTGCAGGGCCGCCCACAGGTTTCCTGGGGTACAGGACTAGAGTTTTGACCAGGACCCCCTCCTTTACCCCTGGTCTCGGCGGCCTTGCGAGCCCTCCCCTTTCTGTATTTCTCTTCCTCCTCTCTCTTCCTCACTCTCTCCTCTCACTCTCCCCCCTCCGCTATCACTCAATTACCCCCTCTCACTCAATCCCCCCCCCTCATACTCATTTCACCCCCCTCCGCTGGCCACACACACACTACCCTCTAATACCACCCCCGCACAATAATTACCCCCCATCAATATACACATACAATACCCGAAATACAAAACACCACTACCCCCTTCAGATTATCACTACTCCACCAGATACAATTATCCTTGACCTCCGGCCGCCGGCTCTCTCCAGCCGTTGCCTGCCTCTTCCCCTAGTCGGACCTGCCTCTGTTTCCCGCTGTACATGCCGGGAGCCGAGCCAGATTTCCGAGCGCACACCACGCCCGACACTCACTGGGAAGAGGCAGGCAACAGCGGGGAGAGCCAGGCCTGAAACATTAATAAAAGGGGAGACGATATACACTTTTACCCGACTGTTCTGTTTGATTTGGGAGCATCGGACAGGGACCTGTCACCCTTATACACAGCCCGATTCATTAGCTGGTTATTATGAGGTCTTAATGACTTCCAGGCTGTAACCAGGATGGAGACCAGTAGCAGCTGAGACTCTTCTTATCCTGTTCTGCCAATACGTACATATTGGGAAACCCAATGCTCATTACAAACAGAAGAAATGCAACACATATTGTGCAGTAAGGTGAACGTCCCACGTGCAAACCCTCATGCTAAAACAGACCCCCATTTTAGGAAAGGAAGAACCCCCACTGAAAACAATGCATTTCTTATTGTGTAAACATTGTGCGGAATTCTGCATGAGACACAATTTGCTGCAATACCTTCAAACTGAGGCTTTACACCGGGTCACATGTAGGGGAACCAGATTTTCAAAAGTAGAAACTGGGAGACATTAAAAAAGGATTTATAAAACACTCTCCCTCATTATCTCTCCCTCCCCTCACCCTCCATACTCTCTCCCCCCCCCCATTCTCTCTCTCTATCCGCCCTCCCATTTCTCTCTCCCCCTCCCATTTTTTTCTCCCCCTCCCATTTTTTTCTCCCCCTCCCATTTCTTTCTCCCCCTTCCATTTCTTTCTCCCCCTCACATTTCTCTCTCCCTCTCACATAATCTCTCTTTCGCCCCCTCATTCTCTCCCCCATTCGCACTCCACCCCCCATTTTCTCTCACCCCATCACTCTCTTTCTCTCCCCCCATTCTCTATTTCTCCCCATCTCTCTCTCCCCCCAACATTCTCTATCACCCCTCCACCATTCTCTCTCTACACCCCCCAACCATTATCTCTCTCCATCCCCCCCACCATTCTCTCTCCACACCCCCATTCTCTCTATCCAACCTCTCCATCCCCCCCCCATTCTCTCCATCTCCACTCCACATCATTCTCCCCCCACCCACCCCCATTCTCTCCATCTCCCCTCCACATCATTCTGCCCCCACCCCTATTCTCTCCATTTCCCCACCCTTCTCCGCTACCTCCATCCAAACAGAGAAAGCTGAAGACCGGGGCATTTGAACGAATTTGAGAAAATTGTCAGAACACCGGAACATTTAATGAAAATCGGGACTGTCCCGGGACATCTTGTCACCCGAGTATGTATGTATGTATGTATGTATGTATGTCTTTATTTGTATAGCGCCATAAAATGTACATAGCGCTTCACAGTAGTTATACATGTCATATAAATAACAAATATAAATAACAGATCATGGGAATAAGTGCTTCAGACATACTGTAAAAGTAACATTAAGGAAGGAGTCCCTGCTCCGAGGAGCTTACAATCTAATTGGTAGGTAGGGAGAACGTACAGAGACAGTAGGAGGGAATACTAGTAAGTGCGTCTGCAGGGGGCCAAGCTTTGTGTCATGTGTCCATGATTATCCAGTGCTACTCATATGCTTCTTTAAGCAGATGTGTCTTAAGGTGGGTCTTAAAGGTGGATAGCGAGGGGGCTAGTCGGGTATTGAGGGGAAGGGCATTCCAGAGGTGTGGGGCAGAAAGTGAGAAAGGTTTAAGGCGGGAGAGAGCTTTAGATACAAAGGGGGTAGTAAGAAGACTTCCTTGAGAAGAACGCAAGAGTCGTGATGGTGCATAGCGAGAAATTAGGGCTGAGATGTAATGAGGGGCAGAAGAATGTAAAGCTTTAAAAGTGAGCAGTAGAATTGAGTGTGAGATACGCGATTTAATCGGAAGCCAGGAGAGGGATTTCAGCAGGGGAGACGGTGAGACAGATTTAGGAAAGAGTAGAGTGATTCTGGCAGCAGTGTTTAGGATAGATTGTAGGGGAGACAGGTGAGAGGTAGGAAGGCCGGACAGCAGGAGGTTGCAGTAATCGAGACGTGAGAGAATGAGGGTCTGAGTCAGAGTTTTAGCAGTTGAGTACACTGGCGACACACTTTATCGCAGTGCGGCCAGATCCGCAAGCCGGGAGATTTCCCGGCTTGCTAGTGGCCGCCCCTCGGCGTGCCGCGCGTCATAGACGCGCGGTCACGCGTCTTCGGGAGCCTGCGCCCCCTGCACGCGCGTCCAGGGCTCCCCGAGGGAGCCCTGGTGTCCCGCGATCTGCGGGACGGCGGCAGGGGGTTCCGGGGGACCCGGCGGACCCGGCAGCGGGAGGGAGAGCGCCCCGATCGGAGGGCGCTCTTCCGCTGCTTCGGCGCGCGCCCGTCACACTCGGGCGCGCGCCAGGCTACTGCTGCGGCACAGAACGGGCAAATGCTCGAATAAACTGTGCCGCAGCAGTAACAGAGGAAAGGGCGTATCTTTGTGATATTGCGGAGGAAAAAGCGACAAGTTTTAGAAACGTTTTGAATGTGAGAGGAGAATGATAGAGAGGAATCAAGTGTGACCCCTAGGCAGCGTGCTTGGGCTACTGGGTGAATGATCGTATTTCCAATAGCAATGTGGAAGGATGTAGTAGGGCCAGGTTTGGGAGGTAGTATAAGGAGCTCTGTTTTTGCCATGTTAAGTTTCAGTCGGCGGATGGCCATCCAGGATGATATTCCAGAGAGGCATTCAGAAACTTTGGTCTGTATAGCAGGTGTAAGGTCAGGGGTTGAAAGGTAAATTTGTGTGTCGTCAGCATAGAGGTGATATTTAAACCCAAAAGATGTGATTAGGTCACCTAGAGAGAGTGTGTAGAGAGAAAAGAGAAGGGGTCCCAGGACAGAACCTGGGTCATATGTGAAAGGTGATGCCCCTCTTTCCAGCACCAACGTCTCCAGTTTAGCAGCATTAGTGCCCAATGAAATAGATTGTGTGACTGTAAGGTGGGGAGAACACCTAGAAAGAAACAATAGTACCTTTAATAACAATATAGAAGCAACATATTTATATATATTTTCTGCTGAATTCCTGCATCGCAGCCGACATTACTGGAGGATATGTTTGTGCAGCCTCATACCCTGCAGGATCCTGGACGGGTCACTTCATCGTCCCATGCTCGCTCTACCTACCTGGAACTGGATTACTGTAATAGCGCTGCTTCCCTGTACTAATTTCTCTCCCCAGTCTCTGCCAAGTTGCCACCCCAGAGGTGGCTGCATGACTGCCTCTGGAGTTTAATTGCGAAGGCGTTCCATCCATGAAAGCTCTCGTCATTATTCCATCTGCTCGCACATCAAAGCCGGGGGGACGGGGGGGGGGGCTTCCTTATGTAACACCGCACTGCCCAGTCTCATTTACAGATCTGACACATGCATAGCATCGCCGGTCAGCGGTGCTGTGAAGTGGACACAACTTAGCAATGGGCAGCACCGTTCCTGGCCAAGAGCTCATTACGAGTCCCGTCCCTTGTGAACATCGCGCACGTGACATTCACAGATCGCTTCAGATGAGCAGCCCTCTTTTTGCTGCGCTCGGCTGATGCTTTCAGCCTGAAGAATCCGCGTCTGCTCAAAGGGGCCAGCTGCTACATGAAGGGATCGGGTTTAAGAACAGCTCTCATGGGCCGTGAAACCTTAATGATCGGACCGTTCCTTGCAACATTTCGGGAAACTCTGCCAGCTCTGAACCCTGTCGAGCATTTCAATAGAGGGGCCTTTGTTCCTGTTACCAGCCGGAATAATGAAGCCGAAAATGCTGCGTTGGCTGCACGCATCATTAAAGTGGGAGCTTGTAATTACACGGAAGGCGCAGGAGGGGGCGCTACTTTAACACAGGAATGTTACCACGGCCTGCCAAGCTTCTGCCCTCTATTTCAGGGGGGCTCAACTCCAGCCATCAAGACATCTCCCTCCCTCCCTCCCCCCCCCACCAACAGGTCAGGTTTTAAGGATAGCCCAACTTCAGCACAGGTGGCTCAATCAGTGGCACAGTCTTCGACTGCATCACCTGTGCTGAAGCAGGGATATCCTGAACCTGACCTGTCGGGGGGTTTTGAGGGCTGGAGTTGAGCCCCCCTGCTCTATTTCATTGGGTTTACAAATTAACAGCATTGTCAGCATGCGCTAAAATCACTAACACTGCGGGTGACGCGCGCTAGCCGATTAGTCCAGAGGTGCGCAAACTTTTCTTGCTGCGCCTCCCCTGCCTGCTCTCCTCCGTTTTTTGCGTCACCCCCCCCCCCCCCCTTACCTCGGTGCGCCGTCAAATGAAGCCGTTGGGTCGTGTCACGTGACCCGTGACGTATTTTGATGTCACGTTACCATAACAATCGTGCCATCATTTGACGCCGCGTTGCCATGGTCACGCATCCTGAAACCGTCTGAACCTCGGTAAGTAGAGGTTGCAGAGGCCTCGCGCGGTCCCCCGGCATTTCATTTAAATGCCTTGGGGAAGAATGCGGGACTTCTGCAACCGCCTGCACCCCCCCAAAAAATTCTGCGCCCCCCAGTTTGCGCCTCGCTGCTCTAGTTGATACCTTTCCTGCTGGAGTAGCCGGCAATGCGTTATCTCTCTCGATTTATCCGGAGGGCATGGGCGTAGCTATAGCCCTGGCAAAGCTTGGAGGCCCGCGCTCTTGGGAGCCCGCTCTCCCCCCTCCCCCCCTCCTGTCGGCGGCCCATCTCGCTCTTCAGATAGAGACAGGCGGGGGTAGATAGTATGCGGCGGCCCCCGGCATTAAGCAGAGGATAAGTCGGCAGAGGAATGCGCAGGTGTTACAGAGGCCGAGCGGGATGGTTGTGAGGAGCGCGCGCTAGCAACAGACACTGGAAGTAAAGACTTCCGGGTCAGTACCGCCAGAGCGCGCTCCTCCCCAGCCGTCCCGCTCTGCCTCTGTAACACCTGCGCATTCCTCTGCCGACTTATCCTCTGCTTAATGCCGGGGGCCGCCGCATACTATCTACCCCCGCCTGTCTCTATTACCACCTACATGTAGGCATGAGGAGGAGGAGGAGGGGGAGAGATGATGATGAGGGGGAGTGAGGGTGATGATAATGATGAGGGGGAAAGATGGTGATGATGAGGGGGAGTGAGGGTGATGATAATGATGAGGGGGAAAGATGGTGATGATGAGGGGGAGTGAGGGTGATGATAATGATGAGGGGGAAAGATGGTGATGATGAGGGGGAGTGAGGGTGATGATGAGGTGGAGAGATGGTGATGATGAGGGGGATAGATGGTGATGATGAGGGGGAGAGATGGTGATGGGGCTGATGATGATGAGTGGGAGAGATGGTGATGGGGCTGATGATGATGAGGGTGGTGGTGGTGGTGATGATGATGATGATGAGGAGGAGAACTGGTGAGGATGATGAGGGGGAGAGCTGATGATGAGGAGGGGGAGTGATGGGGAGGGGGAGAGATAATGATGAGGAGGGATGATGAGAGATGATGAGGAGGAGAGATGATTATGATGGGGAGGGCGAGAGATGATGAGGTGGAGGGGGAGAGATGATGATGAGGAGGAGAGATGATGATGATGATGAAAAGAGATGATGAGGGGGAGAGATAATGAGGATGAGGGGGGGAGATGATAAGGAGGGCGAGAGATGATGAGGTGGAGGGGGAGAGATGATGAGGAGGAAAGATGATGAGGGGGAGAGATAATGAGGATGCGGGGGAGAGATGAGGAGGAGGGGGAGAGATGAGGAGGAGGGGAGAGATGAGGAGGAGGGGGAGAGATGAGGAGGGGGAGAGATGAGGAGGAGGGGGAGAGATGAGGAGGAGGGGGAGAGATGAGGAGGGGGAGAGATGAGGAGGAGGGGGAGAGATGAGGAGGAGGGGAGAGATGATTATGATGGGGAGGGGGAGAGATGAGGGGGAGAGATAAGGAGGAGGGGGGAGGATTATGCTGAGGAGGGGAGAGATGATTATGATGGGGAGGGGGAGAGATAAGGAGGAGGGGGAGATAAGGAGGAGGAGGGGGAGAGGATTATGCTGAGGAGGGTAGAGATGATTATGATGGGGAGGGGGAGAGGTGATTATGATGGGAAGGGGGAGAGATGATTATGATGGGGAGGGGGAGAGATGAGGAGGAGGGATGATGAGAGGATCAGGTAGAGAGAACGACTTTTAAGATGCAAGAGATAAGGAAAACATTTATTTTCTTAGTGTACTGGGGATTTAACCTTTAAATAACTACAATTAATCAGCTATGTAACAATTAAGCAGCACAGCGAGTTCATTTGAATACGTATAGTATAATTTATCCCGTTTTGGAGTAACCAGTTAATTTAACATTTTTTACAGCTTATACGGGGGGAAGATTTGGGAATTCAGAATCAAGAAGGCTATTTACTGAAGCAGGGATATCCTTAAAGCCTGTCCTGTTTGGGGTTCTGGAGGACTGAAGTTGGGAATCACGGATCTATTGTACCAAAGCGACAGATCAGCAATTGGCAATACAGAACCAGGACTGGATCACTATCACACGGCTGACTTGGAGCATGTTGGAAGATATGAGCATACAATGGTGATTCACTCACTGTAAAAGCATTTCAATTGTCTCTTGTACCCACGGATCTCTGTTAAACCAGACGCATACGCTACCTGTTCTACTGGACATTGTTAATGTGAGGTACTGTATGTGGTATGACAGTATTAATAATATGAGCCAGGAATTAGGCAGGATTGAACGTTACGTTAACGCAGCATGGCAGGTAACACTGTAACTGATCTACGTCCTGTGAGCCATCTAAATGTGTCAACGTAAGTTTCAGAAGTTTGTCATTCGAACACAGAACTTTGCTGCCATAGCAATTAATTTTTCCATCACGTCCCCTGCAACACCCCTTTCTCCCCCCCCCCCTAATCTCTCTCCCTACCTACTCCCCCCCCCTCCCTACTCTCCCCCCACCTCTCGCCCACTTCTCAAAAATGAAAGTCAGACTCACAGAGGGTTTGGCAAAGTGGCTGCTGTCCACCAATGTGAATTGTAGTAATTCGTCGCCTTAATGCCTTTGGTGTCGGAGGAACCTGCAACATATTCATCCTCGGGTAATTACGGGGTTAAATTTGGAAATAAACCATTTCATAATCCAGCTAAACAAGCACTAGGAAGGACAGAAATCCTTTACTCTCCCAACATACTGTACAAAGTGGATTGTTTCAAGTTTAGCGACATAACTTACAAAGCTGCTTTCGTGCATGCACAAGGTGTCCACCGATCACAAACACAATATCGCACAACTTATCAATCAGGCAGGCATTGCAGCTATACACACACACACTAACACAGATCTATATAAACACACATGCATATATATATATACAGTGGTCGACAAATCACCAAAAAATCTGGTCGCCGAACAAAAAAATCTACTCGCCACCTAGTACCACACGTGTGCTGCTTGGGCCAATAGGAGCTCGCCACGATGTTAAATCCACTCGCCCGGGGCGTGCAGATGTATAGGTTTGTCGAACACTGTATATATATATATATATATATATATATATATATATATATATATATATATATATATATATATATATATATACACACACCACACACAAACTGTATTCTCTACATTTTAGGCCTTCTGTTCTTTTACTAAGTTATGCTTATTCCATTAATAATAACTTTCCAAATAAACATTTTTTTCTCATAAAGAAGAAACCTGTGTTTTTTTTTCTGAATTTTTGCCAGCGCTGAAAGGCATAAGAGGAAGCGTCTAACTTCCCGCGGACCCTACACACTGGGCTCAGCCAGCAGCTCTCCGCAGCACACAATGCTTGGGACTGCATTCTGGGTTCGGCGACGCTGTTGACTTAAGCAGAATCAGCCACCAGTCCGGCTACAAGTCCAATGTCTTTAGGCGGCATCTGGTTTTCTCTTCAGTCCGCCTGCTCTCAACAATGACTCTTTTCAGGCCTGTCCAGGTACAGAACCTTCACCAAGTCTTCTAGTTCAGTCCGGCAGACTCGCGTTTCGCACATGTGGCTGATCTGGGATTCTCCCTCGCTGAAGATTTTCCACTGGCCTGCAGACAAAAAGAAGGTGACAGTTTATTCGCACCTTTGCTGCCAGAGATGGTTCTGTGATGGAAACCAATAAGACACAGGCTCTCCTGGCAGCCGGGGCATGATACAATTGTTACAATGACCTGTTCTAAAAGCGCCAAGCAACCTGCTTCAGCACAGGTGGCTCATTCAGTGGCTCAGTCAAAATGACTGAGCTTCCTGTGCTGAAGCAGGGATATCCTTAAAACCTGACCTGTTAGTGGTCCTTAAGGACTGGAGTAGGCTACTCCTGGGCTTTCCCGGGGTACAGGACTATAGTTTTTATACACATACTATATCAGGACAGGCTGACACTGAATTTAAACCCAAGGTCCCCTGGGGCTGAACCACGCGTGACCGCGTTACCCCACCGTTAAGTCAAACCTTAAAACTCACTATAATCGCAGCCTTTGATTGTAAGCTCTCCGGAGCAGGGATTTCCTTTCCTATTGTCTGATTTTGCTTGTTGAACTTATTGTGTTATAATTCCCTGTACTGTATCTATATAACTACAGTATATACAAATATATTTTGGGACAGTACATGGAGCTTTCAAATGAACTATTCATCCCAAGGACAGTACAAAGGACTCAGGGCCATCCCTTAGGGTTGGAGGAAAGGAGATTTCACCAGCAACAAAGGAAAGGGTTTTTTTTTTTACAGTAAGGGCAGTTACAGTGTGGAATTCATTACCCATGGAGACTGTGATGGCAGATACAATAGATTTGTTCAAAAAAGGTTGGACATCTTTTTAGAAAGGAAAGGTACACAGGGATATATATACAGTACCTAATAAGTAAACCTGGGAAGAATGTTGATCCAGGGAGTAATCTGATTGCCAATTCTTGGAGTCAGGAAGGAATTTATATTTCTCCTTAATGTTAAAAATATATATATATATTTTTTTTTTAAAGCGAATGAATTGCTCGTTTAATGTCAATGTTTCGATTTTGGGTAAAACATTAAAAAAAAAAAAAAAGAAGAAAAAGCAGTCCTAATAACTCCAGCTCTCACCGCACAACCCCCACGCCTTCTGGAGGCAGCCATTTTTAAAGTGGAATCCATGAATCTCGAAGCATAAAAATGCAAATAAAGAATGCCAGAAGAATGCATGAAAAGCTGCATAACACAAAAGTAAGACGAGAACCTCCTTACCGTCCGGCACTGCCAGGGGAGCCGTCAGCGGTGTTATCGTTACACCGATATACTCACTTGGGGTGGTCCGTGTTATCTGCCTGAATTCTTGTTGCTCTTCAAATTCTTCCCTGGACATTTTCTCCGTGTAAAACTGACGCAGAACACCTACGGTAGTATGAAGGACAAAGGTTTGTTGTGTTTAGAACAGGGGGGTGGCTAACTCCAGTTCTCAAGTGCTACCAACAAGTCAAGTTTTCATGATATCCCTGCTTCAGCACAGGTGGCTCAAACAGTCCCTGCTTCAGCACAGGTGACTCAATCAAAGGCTCAGTCGAGTGAGCCTCTGATTGAGCCACCTGTGCTGAAGCAGGGACTGTTTGAGCCACCTGTGCTGAAACAGGGATATCCTGAAAACCTGACCCTTTAGGACTGGAGTTGGCCACCCCTGGTTTAGAAGAACAAGTGTTTGATTTGCGTCACGTTTAGCGGGCCCACACGTGGACCTGACACGCTTCGTACCGTTCTGACTTATCCACACGTGGATTTCCGCCAGGGGACGTCCCTCCGTCACCACGGCTATTTTCCTGACCGTCTCTCCTTCCCCCAGTAATACAGATTCATACACGGGGAAGGTCTCTTCTCCGCATACGTTACCTCGGTCTCCAGAATTAGGATCAGCGATCTCCTCTGAGGCAAGAGATACAAAAAGTGCCTTTTACACCAAGCTCTGGGTGATGATAACGTTTACAAAAGAGGAAATACAAGCAGCTTAAAAAAATAACCATACTTTTTTTGTTTTAATATATGCCGCCTTTGATAACCTTTATTGAAAACTAAATACCTAAGCTGACGATCAATTGGTTCTCCCGTGATCAAACAGCAAAATCCTGCTTCCCAGGGTTCACTAAATGGCTGCCTTTCAGATTCAAATCAATCCGTCAGTCAGTGTAACTCAGCAGCTACAATGTATTCTTGTATTACCAAGGTAACATTATCTATTGCAGATTGCAGCTCAAACTGCTGGGAATATTGGCAACAAATGATCACAAACAGGAAAGTGTAACAAAGATCTTGCACTGCTGGAGGTGTGCTAACCCAGCGGTGCGCAAACTGGGGGACGTGAGATTTTATTTTGGGGGGGGGGGGGGGGGGCGCTCGGGCGGTTGCAAAGGTCCCGAAGGGGAGACTTAAATTTTTTTTTAAATAAAAGGGATATGGCAAATTTGGAATTGTGAGAACTAAAAAGTGACCATGAGTGACCTTGATGTGTCTGAGGAAAATCCCCTTCCCATGCAGGTGTCCGATTATATTCTTCAACTTCATACACCGTTTATCAGCGGCGGAATAGCAGAAATTCATATCTTTAAGCTACTGTGCCCCAACGTCTTGCAGCAAAACTTTACATTATGAAATATCAAAAGACTTAAAGCTGCAGACCAAGCAATATCCTAGGTGTTTTTGTTTATAAATCAGTTCTGTACTGTGAGAAAATACTTGTAGCATTTTCAAAAAATAAGAATTTTTTAAAGGCATGTTTAATGTATTATAATGTAACAAGCATTTTTGTTTCTATAGCAACCACTTACAAAGTCCTCTTCTGAAGCAGGCTCTGGCACACCCCTTTTTGAGCCCTGCCCTGTCTCTAGCAGTGCACCAGTTGTATCTAGTGACTGCCTGGTCACATGATCATCCCCATAGAGCTTTGCATCATGGGTACTCTTCTGCTGCACTGCCATTTAGTGACCCCCCGAGCCAAATCTTTCGCCGATCGATCACAGGAGAACGGATTGATCGGCAACTTAGCTAATTACTAATCATTGTGTGTATTGTATTGATGCGCATATTAAAGGGGGGGGGGGGGGGGGGACGGCAGCCTGGACTGCTGCTTTAAGGGCTCCCATTACTAAGTGGTGCTACTATATAAGACACCTTGTGGTCTATTCAGTTGAATGGTGTCTTTTGCAGAAGGAACGTGTCTTAAGGAGAACCATGGCTTAGTAAAGATGCCCTAAAGTGCCTTCATTTGGGGGGTGGGGGGTTATTAGAAGTTAGAGTGGGATTTTTGGATGACTTGCGTGTGTTGTTAATAGCTCGGGCAGGATTCGGGACGTCCTGAGCTGACCTGTGGGAATGGATGTCATCCAGAGTTTGGCATTCTCACTGGCCAAGAAAAGCGGCTATTTATCCCAAAAATAGAATCAGAATTCACAGCAGTTCTAGAATGAAACGTATCCTTAACCCCTTCTCTGCCAGAGGGCTGTGCAATGCATTGTAATCGCAACATAATAATAATAACAATAATAAATAATTAATAATATGCTGCATGACCTTGTGGCCAGAGTGTGGTTAAAGTGGCAAATGACCTGCTAAAAAACAATAGAAATGGAATTTCCCTTTCTGCTGTTGTAGCATGAAGCCGTTTTTCATTTTAAGAGAAGTAATGATGAAATAAAACTATTTTTCTCACAGTAAAGATGGCCGTCGCTGTAAAATCTTTACATTAACCTGCTCTTTGACCCAGCATCCTTTGCAGGAAGCATCCACTAATTCTTAACGCTGAACGAAATGTGTACGTCTTGTCCGTGTTATAGGATTAGCTGTCTTTTGGAGTTTGGGTCTTTTGGAGTTTGGGTCTTTTGGAGTTTGACCTTTGGGCATAATCGTTCAATGGCACAAATGATAGAGAGGTGGTGGGAGTAAAAAAAAAACAGCGATGCTACTCAAAATATGTCCATATATTACTCACATACATACATACATATACATATATATAGATATATGTTCCCAGACAGTACAAATGGACTATCATAAAAAATTATATCATATGAAAAAAATTATTATTGAACAGTTGTCCACCTTCAAGGGGTTAAATTCCTGTGAGTGACAGCTAAAAAAGAATCAGACAAGCTTGTTTTAAAATAAAAAACGTTTTATGCTATGTAACCCCCCTGTGGGATTACCATGACCTTAAGGGGTTACTGGCGCCGACCCCCATAGAGTGTAATGTCTTTTTCTGATTACATGGTGCTGGGGGAAAGTCAACACACACACACGCACACACACACACAAAGAGGCACCAGAGACAGACACACACACACAGAGGAACACACACACACACACACAGAGGCACCAGAGGCACACACACACAGAGGCAACAGAGGCACACACACACAGAGGCACCAGAGGCACAAACACACACAGAGGCACCAGAGGCACACACACACACACACAGAGGCACCAGAAACAGACACACACACACACAGAGGCACACACACACAGAGGCACCAGAAACAGACACACACACACACAGAGGCACCAGAAACAGACACACACACACACACACACAGAGGCACACACACACAGAGGCACACACACACACACACACAGAGGCACCAGAGACAGCCACACAAACACACACACAGAGGCTTACACGCAAAGAGATGCACACACACAGAGACACACACACACACACACACAGACACGCACACAGACACACACACACAGAGACGCACACAGACGCACATGCACAGAGACACATACACACACAAACGCACACACACAGAGACACACACACACACACACAGACACGCACACAGACACACACACACAGAGACGCACACAGACGCACATGCACAGAGACACATACACACACAAACGCACACACACACAGACAGTTAGTATAACTATGTAAGTGCAAGTAGCTGAAACAGGTGTGTGCTGAGCACGCGCGTTCTAGGTCAAACTTCTTTGCGTTTTCTGACTGACATTGTGTTTTGAATTTTAATTAAATTCACATTTTTAATTAAAAATATCACCATCACAAATACAATATCTGTGACAAAACAGTGACCAAAGACAAAGAAGTTTCACTTAAAATGCGCGTGCTCGGCACACACGATCTTTACCTAATCAATCTGTGATAAGACTGTTTGAGGAGCCTTACATTGTATCTAAATTGTCAATGATCACTTTTTGTTACTTTGTGTCAATTAATAACAATTTGCCAGCAGTTGCCAAATAGCTAAAAATATTAAAGAAGGCGCTTAAGTGGCTGAGCGCTTTCAGTGGATCCTAGCTCTCGTTTTTGTGGGACCGCCCCGTGGACGGGTCCTTGCCGTTACTCACGTGGACACACTTTGCAGCATCTCCCGTCTGTTTTCTGAGGGTATTTGCACGGATAGTGCTCGGGGCAGCTAATTTTCTTGCACTCCTGCTTGGTGACGTTGCACGTGCACAGCACACATTCCACCACCCCAAAGGCTCTCAGGGTCGGGTGCCAGGATTCCCCGTGCGAGTACGTTTTGCCGTTAGAGACACACACTGCAGGGGCAACATGGTGAACAGAACACTGACCACACATCCATGTTTGTAGGTGGAGGTTCGTGAGCGCCACGTGGCTGGGAGTTACGGAAGGGACACGCAGGGGATGCTGGGAAGTGATAAAGTATAAAAGCAGAGAGAGGTCAAGGGTCACGTTTTAAACCTGAGAGTTTAAAGCATAGGTGGCCAACTCCAGTACTCAAGGGCCAGCAACAGGTCAGGATTTAAGGATATCCCTGCTTCAGCACAGGTGGCTCAATCAGGGGGCTCAGTCTTTGACTAAGCCACCTGTGCTGATGCAGGGAAAACCTGACCTGTTGGTAGCCTTTGAGGACTGGAGTTGACACCGCCCCTGGCTTAAAGAGTTAACGGGAGGCTCCAGTCAGCTGGACTCACGTTAGCAGGCTTCCCCAACGCGGGAGTTTGTAATAGCGATGGGCAGGTGCGCGGGTTCCAAACCCGAACCCCTTGAGCCGCGAAGTTTGTTCAGATGTCGGAGCCGAACTTCGGAACTCATTTTTACATTTGAGTTGAATTAGAAAAAAGGTTTATATAGTTTCCTCTTTTTTTTAATAAACTGGGAGAACTTTTGGATTCGTGAACGAAAAACTCAAACTTTTACACGAAAGCTTAAATATAGAAAAATGTGAAGGATTTAAAAAAAAAATGTTCTGCTTATTTTGAGTTGTTTTTTGTTTCCGTAATTTAGTACAGATCTAAAACTGTAAATACAAATAACCTTTGTGAGCACATTCACATCTCTCAGGAAGGTCCGTCACCTAGCCCTTCCCCATTATCTCTTAGCGTCCACTGCAGCCGGGGATTCTGGGTAATGACATGCAAATGAGCATAGTGTCACTCTTTACTTCTCATTCATATTAACATGGGGCCCTATGTTAATATGGATCTAAAACCAAAACCCCAGTGGAAGTTCCCAGCCTTAATTTTTAAAGTGTATAGGTGAGTATCTCCATCACACCGGAACATTCTGCATACGAATGGTAAAAAACGAGGGCAGAAGGTACGAGTTCCTGGCGTTACCCGCACATTCTGTAGGTGAGGGATCTTGGAGGGGAAGCTATTTGTCAACACACATGGTCAAACGTACAGGTGGGCAACGTTGGCTTTTTGGACACCCCTGACCTCTGCATTCCACGCCAAATGTAGCCAATAGCATCACGTTCAATTTGGCGTGAAGCGAAGCGGTTCGAGTGGTCGGATTTACAAAAGTCTAAACTCAGTGGAAACTACTTTTAAAATAAGAATGTGTGAAACTGCGAGATGTAAAGATACTGCTTTAAGCTCCGTGACGCCTCCCTGCCGCGTGACGTACCGCGCCCGTGCTTGTGGTTGCTGTTGATGACTATTTGTACGATGGTCCCTGAGGCTTGCTGAGAATCGGAGAGGACTCCCCGGTTACTTCTTGTGCTGGGGTATCTGGGCGCGTTCCCCGTCTGCCTGCTGGAGCCGGATGAATGGTCGTGAGAGCGCTGATAGGAGTGTCTCTAAAAAATCAGGATCAGCAGAAAAACACCTGTGTTATTGGCCGAAGCCCTTGCCGCGGGGTTGTAAAGGACGGGCTGAAAGGCCGCAGAGTTATTTTTTGCACAGTATTGTCAATAGTAGATCTTAAATTATTTTCTAACAGAAAGTGGGAAGTTTGGGTTTTGTAAAGAAAAAAAAAAAGATACGTTTTTTAAGCAACGGGAGAAATCTCTGGAAATAACTGATCAGGTTCTAAAAGGAAATACACGTTTCTTAATAAAATATAAATAATTAAAAAAACCCATAGAAGTTGAAGTTTACCCCCTTCAGTTCCCTATAGAGGTACGGTGTACACCAAAAAAAGTAACATCCCGGGGTCCCTTATGCCGTACACTGTATATCCTTGCCCTCCGCTAGGTTTTTTAGGGGTTGTACACGATCGGCATTCCATCGCATACTCACATTGTATACTGTAAGTACCTGAACGCTTTGTGCATATTATCTGTGAAGAACACTTTCGTAGGTTCATTAAAAGGTATCAAAATCCTCCACCAACTTACAGTTCTCGAGGGCCAGCAGGGCTAGTGAAAGTCTGCACTGTACCCGTGGTCACCCCGGGACAAAGTATCACTAGTTGGGGGTGTCAGTTATTCTATTCTTACCGCCTCTCTGTTGGCCGGCTGGCGAAAGGTGTCTGACTCATGGTGGTCCCAGGATAACACTCCGTCTCCTAAACAGAAATTAGGAGGGACAGGAAAGCTACAATGAAGCAACGTCCTAAAAGATGACCAGTAATGGGACAAGGTCAACGGATTTCCCAAGGACAGGAGCGGTTCCATGATCTGTACAAGCCAAAGAACTCAGGCTCCCAGGCCCACGTTTATGAAGTGATGCTATGCGCCTTTTGGCGCTGGAAGACGTCCATTCAAATATATTATCTTTCCGAACTTAGACTCTAAAGCCTCATCTATGTATCTATGTCTGTCTGTCTGTCTGTCCGTCGGCTGTATATGTCCGTGTGTCCGTCCGCAGTATATGTCTGTCTGTCTGTCGGCTGTATATGTCTGTCTGTCTGTCCGTCGGCTGTATATGTCTGTCTGTCTGTCCATCCGTCTGTCGGCTGTATATGTCTGTCTGTCCATCTGTCTGTCGGCTGTATATGTCTGTCTGTCTGTCCATCCGTCTGTCGGCTGTATATGTCTGTCTGTCCATCCGTCTGTCGGCTGTATATGTCTGTCTGTCTGTCTGTCCGTCGGCTCTATATGTCTGTCTGTCCGTCTGTCTGTTGGCTGTATATGTCTGTCTGTCTGTCTGTCCGTCGGCTCTATATGTCTGTCTATCCATGTCATTTTTTTCCCCATTAAGATTGTGGCTACATTTTCATCTCTACGCTGTGAGCAGTGAAGGGGTTAAGAAGTCAAAAGAACTTAGACCTGCAAATCCTCCTCCTATGGCCCATCTTTCTCAATCCCGTGAGTGCTTCAGGGCCCAGCAAAGTTCATCACAGGGTTAGCTATATTTGTAAATAATACATGAAGTAGCATTGAGGCGAATCTCACTGCGACCCTCTCTGCGTGTGAGGCTGGGGCATTGTCCTCCTGGGGTATTGTCCCGTGTTACCCTTCTGAAAAGAAGCCCCAGCTGGAGACTTCTCTGTGGCATTTCTTCTCATGAACTTGGTCTTTCAGCCCTGAGCTTGGCACGGAGACCCGCTGGGCATCACTCCGGCCGTGTCAGCACATCACATAACACCCCGCAGCAAAGTGTGCCAGGGGAACTGGAAGTTACTTATTCATCTGAGGAGGACCTGCCGGGCCAGGAAGGGGGTTTAAATAAAGACAACCGCTGGATTCACACGAACATTTTCCGGCATTTAACGGCAGAAGAGACAGGAGCCTATCGCTGGCAACCCATGAGTTTTCCAGCAACACATAATGGGGTTTATATTATACTGTATATATACAATATAATAAGGGAGGAGAAGTACAGTAGTAATGTTCAAAGCTTTTGAAGTGAGTAAACCTGGTCTGCCTGTAAATTAGATAGTAAGCTCTTTGAGGCAGGGACTAATTGATCCTGTAAAATTCTATTATCTGCACTTATACAAGAACAAATAATTATATATATATATATATATATATATATATATATATATATATATATATATATATATATATAATACTGAGTTAAGTTATGGTGAGTAAAAAAAGTGACAAAAACCCTCCACAGGAAAGCAAATATGCAAATATAACTGTATGCTCATCTGCATGTCTTAGGCAGGTCTGCAACCCCGCCTTTCCCCATTATCACCCAGCATACAGCACTTCCACTGCAGCAAGGGATTCTGGGAAATGACATGCAAATGAGCACACAGTGTCACTTTTTGCCTCAATAACCATTTTTAACATGGTTCCCTATAGGCTTAAGCTTGCTGCATGGTCACAGCTTTGAGCACAGCCAGGGTTAAGGTGCATACCCAGAAAACCACCCACAGACAGCTGTTTCGACCTTGATGGGTCTCATCAGTGTGGGGTTGATTTTACTGGGAATGAATCCCTTGCTGCAGTGGAAGTGCTGTATGCTGGGTGATAATGGGGAAAGGCGGGGTTGCAGACCTGCCTAAGACATGCAGATGAGCATACAGTTGTATTTGCATATTTGCTTTCCTGTGGAGGGTTTTTGTCACTTTTTTTACTCACCATAACTTAACTCAGTATTATGGTATATATATATATATATATATATATATATATATATATATATATATATATATATATATATATATATATATATATATATATATATATATATATATATATAGCAAATGGAAATATTACTGTATGCTCATTTGCATGTCTCATTTGCAATATATTTATATATTGTATAAAGGATAATATATGACCTGCACAGCTATGACCAAATGCAGTACTATCCTACATGGGCTCCAGTAGGAAAGGTCTGTGGCAAGCATTTGGCCCTCTAGCTTGTTGAGAGGTGGTGTCCAGGCCCAGGACCACAGAACCCCTGAGCCTTCGGGCTAAGGGGGGATGGCATTCGAACAACCAGCCCTTCGGGGCTGGGGTGCACCCGCACAACCCTCGAAAGAGGGGATATGATGTGAACTCCCTTGCGGGCCTCGGGCCAGAGGGAGGAAGAGACGGATGTCCTGAATCCTAACGGAGGAAGGCATCAATGTCCCTTGAGACCTAGGCTTTCGGGCTTAAACCTCCAGGGAAACTGGGCACCGAGGGCGGGTCTGACTTCGGTTGGACAGTCCAAGGGCAAGCTCCCTATCCACTGAAGTGGACTGGGATCCGATGAGCGAGAGGGTGTACCCTCTCGTGAGGAAAAAAATAAAAAAAAATAAAGGATAATATATATATTGTATAAAGGAATGCACATGCCACCCCCACCAAAGTTCGAGTCCATCTGGTACAGCGACCCCAAGAGGAGCAGAACTGTGTATTCTGCATCTGCCCACCCGTTGGATTTCTTGTGTAACACTAAGTACTTTGTTGGCCCGTGGCCCGCACCTCTCGCAGCTCGCTCAGGTTAGAATCGCTCAGTTGTGACTTAGTCTGATTTCTGGAAATCTCAGCCAGCCGGCACAAGGCTCCATATAAAGTCAAATGGTTTGCCACTCAGGAGAGGTCTCAGCGAGAACCTATATATAGAAACGTAGCAGCGCAGGCGAAAGACAGGGTGATTATATTTACACTATGTATTTCAATACATCTACAGAGGGTGAAAACAAAAGAACTGAAGGGTACGTCCAGAATCCTCACCCAGGAAGAGCTATCAACCTCCACAGACCGAGATCAGAGAGATTGAGGGGTTCTGGACCAAAAACTGGCGGTTTAATGGGAAAGTACTAACAGATCAGTGAGATTCTATTCAATGCTAAAAAAACAGCGAGCACGAAACAGCGGGAACGATCTCATAACAGGGAGAACGATCCCAATAACAGCGAGAGCGATCCCATAACAGCGAGAGCGATCCCATAACAGCGAGAGCGATCCCATAACAGCGAGAGCGATCGCACAACAGCGAGAGCGATCCCACAACAGCGAGAGCGATCCCATAACAGCGAGAGCGATCCCATAACAGCGAGAGCGATCCCCAAACAGCGAGAGCGATCCCATAACAGCGAGAGCGATCCCATAACAGCGAGAGCGATCCCATAACAGCGAGAGCGATCCCATAACAGCGAGAGCGATCCCCAAACAGCGAGAGCGATCCCAGAACAGCGAGAGCGATCCCATAATAGCGAGAGCGATCCCATAACAGCGAGAGCGATCCCATAACAGCGAGAGCGATCCCCAAACAGCGAGAGCGATCCCCAAACAGCGAGAGCGATCCCCAAACAGCGAGAGTGATCCCATAACAGCGAGAGCGATCCCATAACAGCGAGAGCGATCCCATAACAGCGAGAGCGATCCCATAACAGCGAGAGCGATCCTATAACAGCGAGAGCGATCCCATAACAGCGAGAGCGATCCCATAACAGCGAGAGCGATCCCATAACAGCGAGAGCGATGCCATAACAGTACCATGTCCAGTTTTGCTACAAAACAGTATCCAGAGAGAGAACCCGCCACCCCACACCTGTAAAGGGTTTGTGGAGAAGAAAATGTCAAATGTTCTTTTATTTTTCTAGTTAGGAATAGCTAAAAACTAAAACAAAAATAAAAATATGAGGCAGGTAATGGCGAAATCACTCCTTTGGAAAAAAAATAAAAGGTGAAATTTCAACTGTGCATAATAATAATGAAGGGTAACAGCACTTGATATGTGGCAGATAGAATGAATGCAGGATAGGTCTACGTTACCTGGGCAGCGTGGGCAGCACAGCTGTGGCACGTAGACTGGACTGGCACAGTGAAGACTTGGGCATCTCACTCTACTGCAAAGTACGTTTCCACCCTGCAAGGAGAGGTTACTGGGCTCCATAGGACATTAACTAAGTACCAAATGACTCCAAGTCAGTGGGTCAGACTAAGTTCTCTCTTGACCTTTTAACAAAAGGCTGTGGATTGTCTTCCCAGCACTAAAGAAGATTTTTGACCAATTAATTTGAATGGAACTGAACTCCCCAGCATTGGGACAACAGATACACAGAACATATAACATGTTGCTTTAATCCCCGATTAGAAAAAGCAGGTCTGCAGATCCCAGAATGCTTTGCGAATGACAGACAATATGACTCAACAGGCATTGTTACCCCAACTACAAAGGGGGCGCCTTTATATCCCACAAGAGGTTGGTACCACTAACTGGTGCGTTTTTACATTGGGGAATCCAGACAACTGCCAGGCGTCCAAATACACATACATAAAAAGGGTGGAATAATTATGAACTGTCCCCCCCAATAAATGCCCCCCAAGTGAGCCCATGAAAAGTCACCAACACAATCATATTAATTACTGCTAGTTCCAAAAATATTTTCTCTGGAGTAAACTGGGTAAGTACCAAAGACAAGTACGGTTGATTGCAGTCTAGATTTGCATTGTCCCACAATGCTTTGCACTCTTCCACAATGCTCTGCACTCTCCCACAATGCTTTGCACTCTCCCACAATGCTTTGCACTCTCCCACAATGCTCTGCACTCTCCCACAATGCTTTGCACTCTCCCACAATGCTCTGCAATGGGTTACTGGCTCAAATTTTTTTTCACTGTGTGTGACTGTAACAGGGCGGATCCCTTATTAGTTAGTGAGACGGGGAAACCTGCTCGCACTGAGGAGGTTAATCCTAAAGCAGAATGCCTTAATTGATCTCCTCACCTGCATCATTAGGCCTTTAAAAGCCGGCTTGACAGCGGTCTCAGGATCTTTGATTCAGGGAGGTACTCACCCTGGACGGCTGTAGAGAGCAGCTAGCACCCCATCACCCCAGCCAGGGGCCCGAAGGTAAAGTCTTGCATATTACAAACTTTGTTTTGTGGTTGGTAAAGGATAGGGTGACCACATTTGTCCCGGCAAAAACCAGGACACGTCACACAGACGCTGTCGACTCTCGCCAACTGCACATGCGCGAACGGTGTTTGCCGGTCACTGATGTGCACGCGTGATCATCGTGCATGTGCACGAGCAGCCGGGAAGTGCCGATCGTGCACGCACATTCGGTGACAGGCAGGGGGATCCTAAAACCAGGACAGTGCCAGAAAAAGTGGGGACAGAATCTGAAAAACAGAGCCTGTTCCGGCTAAACCGGGACATCTGATCACCCTATAAAGGAACCCTCCAACCCACAGATAGGGTCTAAGTTCTTGGTGTAGTCCAGGCTCCCTATAGAAGCTGGGCCTATTTTGTTTTTTGTTAAAGCCTGTTTGCTGAACCCAAGCATTATTGGTGTTGGCAGTGCTTCAGCTAATAAAAGCCTGTTTTAAACCTCTGCACATATCTCCTACAGTGACACTAAAAAAAAAAAAGGACCATTTCTAAACCTTTTGTGGCAGGGCTCCGCCTGTGCTATTTTGGAAAGATGTACTGTATATAGTACAGTATGTGTGGTCTAGGAAGTGCGAGTGTATCACTAAAATAAATACCTTGTTCTTCAAAAAGAAAGTGTAACTGAAATGGTGTGAATAAAATAGCGGTGCCTTGAAAATAAAAAAAGTAGGGGTCTCTTGCCTGCATCCATACTACCTAGTACCACCACTCTTTGACCTTTGGTCATGGACACCTCTGCTAGCCAATGGTTAAATAACGGTAGTATGTCAGTGGTTTCCAACCAGGATTCCTAAGAAGCCCTAACTGATTCCCTGCAATCTTCAGGTCATTTGAAAATTGTACCAAATACAGAAGAATTTACAATGCATCTGATCTGAGACGCGCTATTAGAGAGGGCTGGGGTTCCTTACAATGCATCTGATCTGAGACATGCTATTAGAGAGGGTTGGGGTTCCTTACAATGCATCTGATCACAGACGCGCTATTAGAGAGGGCTGGGGTTCCTTACAATGCATCTGATCTGAGACATGCTATTAGAGAGGGTTGGGGTTCCTTACAATGCATCTGATCTGAGACGCGCTATTAGAGAGGGTTGGGGTTCCTTACAATGCATCTGATCTGAGACGCGCTATAAGAGAGGGTTGGGGTTCCTTACAATGCATCTGATCTCAGACGCGCTATTAGAGAGGGTCGGAGTTCCCTAGAATTTGACAATATAATAATTGGGTTCCTTAACCAAAAAAAGCTTGGAAACCACCATCCTATGAATTGAGAGTTCTAGTTCCAATGCATTCAGTAGGATAGTTTCTGACACCATTAGTGGATTATACTTTTAGTAATGCCAATCTGCCACTGTGATGGTGAGGGGGTAACCAGGCTCACTAATAAAGGTTAAGTCCACTTGGTTGCCCCTGAGCTGTGTTTGGGGGTCCTAGAGAGTCCGCTCTTGGACCTGCCTGTTGTACATGTACTGCTATGCAATGTGTGTGACATGAATTTTTGTTTTTACCTTTCCAGGAGTGCTAGCAAGCAGAGATTTTTGGGCTATGAGTTTCAGAGTAGGTTTTGCAGATACACTTCTTCAGATTGTTGCTGTGTAGAGGGGTTCCAAAGTTATTGGACACCCCAAACATGCACCCGGGAATCAGGTCAGATTCTCCGTTGCATTTAAGCACAATGCTCCGGTCAAAATCCTACCCTGAAAATGTTCTTGCAACTCACCGCCAGGATGTCCTGCTTCAGCACAGACCAGAAAGGTAAAGATAAGGGGCGCAGGGGGCAAGGTAGCCCCAGAACAGTACGGGGGTCCCTAGTCTCAGGGGGGTGACCAGATAACCCTAACCCTGGTTTAAGGGGTTCAGAGGGGTACTCCAGTCAGGGATAAGACTGTGAGGCTTTTATTAAAATAAAGTGTAGTTTGCAGTGTAAGGGACATGGCTAGTGGGGAAACACAGTTAAGGTTTTTCACTCTATCTCTCACACCAACAGACTTAATACTTTTTAATAAAGACAGAGTATAAGATTTATTTTATTAAAGCTGGTGTGTTTTAAGATATGTTATACTTATACATTGTAACATACAGTAAGCTGTGTCCTTTTACTGCAGGACTCCACAGGGGGCTGGTGGGCTACCAGGGTGTGGTGCCACTAAGTCTCCCCTAGGTCCGTAGATCAAAGTAACACGTGCTGCCAGAAGTGTGAACAGCCATCTGTGCAGGGATGGCTGAGTTAAGTATCCAAGTCCTGGGATAGTTACAAGCCTTTCTGGCAAGTGGTCACCTCCCTAGACTGAGAGGCCTCTGGCCCTGCAGGGAGCTCTGCATGACAAGTAGGCACGATGGCGATTTTCGAGCATGCCCCTTTGCCATGCTGAAGCTCAAGTGCCAGGCGTCGCAAGACTGGCATGCATGTGAATGGCTAGCAGTAAAGTTCTCACATTGCGGGTTGGCGGTACTGCTGTGGGACTGACTTTGCAAATGTTATAAAAGAAGTTAGTAGCCAGCCAAGGAATGAGACCCCAATGAGACCTCAAGACCGATCCAAGTTGTGACTCCAAGCCAACCCAAAGAAGCCTTGTGGAGCTAGCAAGGAAACGGCTGCAGGACCTCAGAGCAGGGTATTTTCTAAGTCCCACGTTCAGCACCATTTCAAGCGGAAAGTACGGCTGGAGGCTCAAGCCGATTTGAGTTCCAGGACTTTTGGGGCTAAGTCCCGCTCATACAACGGACTTATTAAAGACTTTATTTTGGTCAAGGAAGTTTAGTTTTTCAGCCCAAACCCCCAGTAAGTGTGTTTTCTCCTGTATTATTGTAATCCACTGTGTGTATGTCTGTTTCCAAAAAATAAACACAATTTATTTTACATTTTGGTTTTGCTCTATGCTATGATCCCAGGATAAAGGTGTAAGAGCCTGGTCTCCCGTGACAGCCACTCACTATAAAAATGTTTAAAAAAAGACTTTACCTCTCGGCACAGACAGTTGACACAATATACAAGTCCATAGGGCTCCAGATAAGGGTGCCATCTTTCGCCAACGCGATACTTTCTGTCTTGGAATACACAGTATGTCTCGGAATCTAGAGGGATGACAGAGGCAGCTTTCAGGCAAAGGTTTCTCAGCACATTACGGTGGTTAAAAGAATGGTCTGGTGAGAGATCCAAGATTCTCTTCATGTGACGGAGGTCCCCTACCCAGACCAATAGGTACACAGTTAATAAACTGAATGTGTGGGATCTCTAGATGTGTCTTGGCCTTTTAATAACAGGCTCTAATGTTCTTCGTCTCCAGAGTCAGAACAAATCTAAAGGGGGCACTGTTGATGTCCATGCCTGCAGGGAATACTGCTTAAATCAGACCACAGAAGAACTAACCATTAGATCCCGAAATTGGAGGTAACCCCAAAGCTGTCAGCACCTCTGCCTGTAAAACCTACAAAGGAGCCAAACACTTCAACTGAAAGAAAACCTTTCAAAGTTTGGCAGCCAGCACCCCAGTCTAATGCCAGGGACGGGGAGGACAGAGAGACAGAGAGTGGCAAACATAAACACTGCACTCTACTTATTTTTATCATCTAACTTGAACCAGGGGGTCCCCTGAAGCTGCTCCATAGTACCCCGACATCCAGGGACCCATCGGTTCCCCCACCCCAGCCCGGGTATAATATAGGGCCACCGGACACAGAATGGAAGATTACATTGCAGCTTTCTCCTGGTCACCACACATGTTGTTAGTCCGCTCGCAAGATTTAGCGTTTTTTTGTGTGCGTCTAAACCGGCACAAAAAACGATACCTATATCTGAAAGGAATGGTGGGATCCCAGAATGTTAAGGACCACCAACCAGCTCTGAGGGAAACATCAGAACCGTGATCCAAAATACCAGTACAACACAGGAATAGAAAAATAATAACGTATTTATTAAGTCTAGCACACAAACATACAGTCCGACGTTTCAGTCCCCATGGGGACATTCGCACACATGCATGCATACATACATACATACATACATGCTTCCCTTCCAATTGTACCAGTCTGGTATTGTTAATGTAATATTGTTGTTTTATCTTTCAAAACTATTGTACTGCATAATGGAATATGTTGGTGCCATATGAATACATGACGGATAGTAATAGCAGTAATGATAACAATAAGTCTGGGAAATTGAAACATGAGCTGGGTGAGGACATATAGCTTTGGAAAATTACATATATAGATAAATCACTGAGCAAGTAGACGCGCTCCTTAAACTCCTGGAACTTAAAGGGTTAACCTCACAATGCCATTCAAGAACTCAGATAATACATTTCTAAGCTGTGTGGGTTGACGCATTATGTCACCAAATAATCTTCCATTGGAAGCGCTTTCCGTGTTACGTGTGCACTCATCCAATGACTAATTGCAGCCTTATTACATCATGTCTGCAATCAGAGGTGTTGATTATCGATCACAACACAGATCACGGAGCTCTGATTGGAAAACAGGCAGCTTCAGAGAACCTGTCTGACCCGGCAATGTGCTCATAAGGGTTCTTTATTATTACTGATGGTCCAACAAGATACAGAGAAGATTCGCCGCAAAAGGAGCCAGTGTATTTTGCGAGGATGTATTAGGATTTATTAAGGACCCTAAAACGGTCTTAGTTATGGAGAAGATTTGGGACCATTGGGGGGTGAGGAGTAGAACGTACCACCAGACATGGGAGAGTGACCCATTCTTTTCTCTGTCCCTGAAACACCCAGGAGAAGTATTTTTGTGTACGCTATAGCTGCCGACCAGAGTTAAACACCAACAATACAAGTTTGCATGAGGTTTTGGTGCACATTGAGCGTTTGGCTGCTGCTTTGCAAATCTCGTCCCACTTCTCCATCTCTAGCGTTTCACCCAACTCCTCCTACTTACACAAATGAGCATTTGTTTACAGTATCAAAATTGAGCCCTGCAAGGAAAAACACGAATATTAAACCTTTTTCGATATACCTAGAGCTAAAAAGAGATTCAAAACATGTTGTGGCAGGAGAAGTCACACCAGAGATGAAGCCAAACAAAATGTTTTAACTGAAGATAGCGAAATATCTCTGCTTCAGGTAATTTATCGTCCAGTAAAAAGCAGAAAATGATGGGACATCATTCCCAGATAGCCCATCCTTTATCCCGATGATGCCCCTAGATTTCCAAATATTCAAAGCCGTACTCTGCGTGCCTGTTTTAAATTCAAGGGTTAAAAATTAAAATGGCCATGCCCGAATTCTTGGCTTTCAAATGATGTTTATTTTTTCAAAAGATCCCACAGTGAGGGAATGTTTGACTGAGTGCAACAAGATGTCTAGGGGTCAGCCCAATTTTGCTAACCATAGAAGTGATTTTGAGCTCCGCTAACCACGTACCTGTTGTTCAACATCCATCCAACCTCTACGTCTATCTCCCAAACGTGAGTTTCACAACAATAATTGACTGAGCTGGGAGGCATGGTAGCAAGAGAGTAAATTAGGTACTGCTAGTCCTACAAACTTAATAGGTATCATTAAGGCAGATTTCATACCCCTGAGATGCTTCTCACCCCCAAATAATTCTAAAGATACACGCCAGGATATCCTTAAGATCTAAGTTAGGAATTGGGATTGGAAGTGTAAGGAAGAAATACATACATTTGGGCAGTAGTTTCATTTTAAAGGATATCATTTTCGCAATCCAAGAGATGTTATATTTGCTCGCGCCCTCAATCTTTTTAAGGATTTTAATCAGCTGGGGTTGGTTATCCTTGTAGAGCAAGGCTGGTAGTAGCGACGCCTAAGCGAGGCCGTGATTATACCAAAAGCAGCCCGTGGCGTCACGCCACAGCTATCCAATGAAAGCTAACACACCTCGCGTGCCGCACACGCCGCCTGGAACTGCAGGGTGGCAGACTGGAGAGCAGACATGAGATTTTGTTTTGAGCAGGCAACAGTCATGTCACGTGGGCGGTTCAACCAATGAGGGCGTACCACTCACGGCCACACCTCCCTGTCTCCTCTGCTTGTCTCTTGCCTGCAGTTCACATGCCGCTTGGCAGCATAGCGAGGATGACATCACCGGATTGCGCTGCCGCCCAGGCGGCTGGTATAATCGAGGCCTAAGGAAGTAAATTTACAGAAACGTTTCTTCATTTTCTTAGGTAAATTAATGTTAAGGGTCATGGATTTAGAGTAGTTGATCTTAAACTCCGGCAATTGCCCCAAAATGCTCCAGCAGCTGGAAAAAGTTTGTCAGAGAGATAAGCAGTTAAGACAAGGTCGACAGGACATCGTCCACGAAAAGAAATAATTTAAATTCTTTGCGTCCTATATGAAGACCGGATATCTCAGTATTTCCCTCTAATTAGAGTAGCCGGGAACTCAATGGAGCGAGAAAACAGTAGAGGGGCTAATGGCTATCCCTGTCTTGTGCTATTGACTATGTAGATTGAGTCAAAGAGGAGATCAGAGCAGCAGAATCTCGCTGAAGGGGCTATGATAAAGTGCCTGAATAGCTGTCAGAAATGTACCAGAAAAGCAAAACCGTAATGACAGAGAACAAATACCTCCAATCTAACCTATCAAAGGCTTTCTCCACATCCAGTGATAACAGCATAGTCTGAGTTTTGGCGACCTTAGCCCCGTGTACAAGCACAACCACCCTCCTGATGTCTCAAAGGGATTAACCCCACTTGGTCATAATGGATCAGATCAGCCAAATAAATGTTCAGACTTAGCTAAAATGTTGTCAAAAAGTTAGTTATCTGTATTCATAAGGGATATAAGGCGGAGCTAGAACAATTGGTGGGGTCTGCCCCTTTTTCCAGTATTAGGGCTATGCTGGCCATGGACATGGTAGAAGGAATTTCTGTACCATCTAAGAATTTATTAAACAAATGTGTTCTTTCTGCTCTGTTCTTTGCTTGAAAAGTAATCATCATTAGTGAAACACAAACATTTAGTACTAGCTGATATGCTAGAATTCAGTGCGCCCGGATAAATGGCCTTTTATTTTTCGATACATCTGGTGCAGTATTTTTCACCCCCGTTTCCTTCAGCTAGGATATCAAATCAATTTCTAGGGCTTCAGAGAGTTTTCACCAGCTACACTTCCTTCCAGGACCCTTCAGCTGCAGAGATGTTAACGCATGTGCTAGAACAAGAGGGTTGAAGCCCTGGACATGGATTAGATCTCCAAGCGCAGGCTGACTCATTCTCTCAAGTCCCCAGGAAGGAAATTCGGTGAAATGTGCGGTGATTCATGGACAAGTCGCCTAGGAAGAGGAGGAAGCATTAAATTTCCGGAGCCTCTGATAATCCTGCCGTTAATTCCGCTGACCTTTCCAAGTGCCATGTTTTAGTCTTAGGAGCTGTAAGTGAAACCTTTTCCCCCCAATAAAATAGCCAGGTGCTCCGTGAGTCAGTTCTATCCTCTGCACAAGCCACATAAAACTTTGTTGTGGTACCTAAAATTAGACTGTGCACTGATGCACATACTGTACTGCCAGTGCCAATCCACAAAGAAGTATATCTTTATTTGTTAGATGTCTTTTATGGGTGCAATCCATCTTTTTCATAAAGACTAATTAAAGACTCGTTCTACCCCCCCCCCCCCCCCCACCCACACCACCACCGTCCCCCCGGTTTTCTTCCCGCCTTGGAACATACATTGGGGGTTAATTATCAAAGTCTCCTGGCTCCGAAATTTGAAGCGAAAAAGAGGCAGATGTATAAAAGTATAGAAATCCCATTGAAACTTTCCTAAAAGAGAGTGGACTTACTTCTCTTTGAATCTGGCGATTTTGGCGAATCTGGCGAGCGTTGTTGACCCAGTTTTGCAGCCCCGAGACTTTGATAAATAAGCCCCATTCAATCCCAATACATATTATCGCTTTTCCTGTTTATAAACGTTTCAGGGAGATTTATATTGCTATATTATAAAAGAGAAACGCCGGCGCATGGAATAGGTTTAATGAAAGGGGACATTCACATAATAGTGATTTTTTATGTGTGTTGCAGTGCTAACCCTTTCACTGGCAGAAGGGCCAGAATCACAGCAAAACACCCCAAAAACACGCCCATGTGCGGCATCGTAGAAATAAATGGCTACCTGGGTGGCGGATTTTTTTGCGAAAAGACCTACTTAGCTCACAAAAAAATAACGTTTTGCCAGAAACTTTCTCATTTTAATTGGCTTCCTGGTACAGATTTAATATTTTTATACATTTAGTACAAATCACTGTCTATTTAAAACAAAACCTTAAAGACTGAAAAAACCCATAAGTCCCCATCCGTAAAAGGGTGCAAAACCTAAACGAGCTTTAACTCCCATTCATAGTAAAGGCGTGCTAAAGCTTAGCACCGTCTAGTGTATCTGGGCCAAAGTGTTTGGGACATTAAAATGTAAACAGAATCCCCAGTCGGAGCTGTGGTTGAACAGAACATTCTATGTGTAAATGCCGGGTCAGAATATCACGCACCGCGCCTTACTGAACATGTCACACATGGCATCGCAACTTCACAGGTGCAGCACACTCGCAGCACGGCGTCTGGACACAGCAAGTATTGCTATCGAGCCCGACTCCCGGTGCTGAGTGTCCAATGCAACTCGTATATTCATGCAGAGAAGGAACATAAAACAGCCGCGCTTAAACCTTGTGTCACTTCAACAGCACATCTGGAACAATAAGGTCCCTGAGCTCTGCTCAGTGGGTCACTCTGATAATCACACCCATGCAGGTCCGTCCCTAGTTTTGTGCCGCCCTGAGGCAAGCACCATTAAGGCCGCCCCCCCTGACCTCTACAGGCTTGAGTACAAAGAAGAAGAAGCAGGCATATGGTCTTACTCAAAAAAAGGTTTTAATATGCCATAAAGTCCAACGTTTCGGCAGTCTAACACTGCCTTTCTCAAGGTGAAGGCTTGAGACAGGGGGTCTCCGGAGCTAAACTGAATGATTTCAGCTGCGGGGATCCCTTGTTTCGTGAGATGCCGCTGTAGGGGGCGCCGGTATCTCTGCTGTTTAAAGCTTCCATGTCTTGCCCGCCAATAGGAAGCCATGACGTCATCGCTTGCGGCTTCCTATTGGCCTGCGTGACGTGGGGCATTTTAAACATGAAAGAGTCACCGGCGCCCCCTTACAGAGGTAAGTATCTCGGGAAGCAGGGGGTCTGAAATAAACGCGTCCAGCTCCGGAGACCCCCCTGCTTCAAACCTATCAGCAAATAGGGTGGCCAGGAGACATGCCACACCTAAGCGGTGCCTTACCTGAGGCATGCCTAGGGACGGGCCCGCATCCATGGGTTTTAATACTCAGAATGTGGCCGCATTGGCGCGGAAGGGGTTAGTTATGGGCTTATAACCTCTCCCCAAAAAAAGTCATCACAGGTTTGGCATATTGTCTACTTACGCTTTACTTGTTCTAATCTGCATCCATCCATCAGGAGGAGGAACAGCAGGCAAGAGAAGATGAAGCTCCTCCTCATCCTTTTGTGACGTGCGGCCCGGAAGCTGAGGGGTTAATGGGAGAGCGGTTACGAGGCCATACATATTATTCCCATCAAGGTCTCAGGACACAGACACAACCAGATGAAAACCTGGGAACTTGTTACATTGTTGCTAACAGAACAATATACATTTTGCCAACTTGCCTTAAAGCAGCAGTCCAAGCTACCATTTATTTAATTTACCCCCTTTAATATGCGCATCAATACAGTCCACACAAGGATAAGTAATTCGCTAAGTTGCTGATCGATGCATTCTCCTGTGATCGATCGGCGAAGATTCGGCTCGGGGGGTTCACTAAATGGCTGTCAGTGCAGCAGAAGAGGACCAAAGATGCAAAGTTCTGTGGGGAAGATCATGTGACCAGGTGGTCACCAGATACATGTGGTGCACTGCTAGAGAGAGGGCAGGGCTCAAAAAGGGGTGTGCCAGAGCCTATTTCAGAAGAGGAAGGTGGTGTGACTTTGTAGATGGTTGCTATAGAAACAAAAAATGCTTGTTACATTATAATACATTAAAAATGCAATTCAGAGTTGTTTTTAAAAAAATGCTACAAGTATTTTCTCATAGTACAGAACCAATTTATTTTAAAAAAAACTTACGTAGGATAATGCTTGGTCTGCAGCTTTTACACTTTCTGGCTACCATGGAGTTTATACTTCCCTCTGTATAAAAGAGAGTATCTGGTTTGTAATTTGTTTCCAAATTCACAACAGCCACAAACCAGGTTGAAGTTGATGAGGACAAAACAGATGTCCTTACATGGGCTGCTGACTCTGTGCTTATTCATGTTAGACTTGGCTGTTAACGCTGTTTAGTGCAGCTGGCTACATTTTTAGGCTTTTTCTTTAAAGGGAAGGAAAAAATGACATGATCTGTGGGCTAATTTCATGTCCACACCCAGGTTATCTGCAGTTTAAATACCGTTATGAGACTGAATTAGAGCTTTAGTAAAGCTGAGTGTCGTGAAGATACGTTCTTGATTGGGCTTTTTTTGTACTTAGATAATGAAAATGATACACAAGGTGGTTAATGATTGAGAGCTTTACCCTCATTGTAATTCACCTATAATAATATGTATTTCTCTGATCAAGGTCCGAGAGAGCAGGACAGGAGGGCAACATGTGTGGGCTTCATACAGCGTTGCTACGAGGGGCAGCCAGAACCGATAACTGCAGTTACAATGACTCCGGGAATGGGGGACCTGTGAGTCAGCTCCTGCTCTCACAATCACTGCATAGAAGGGGGGGGGGGACACGGGTGCAGCCCCCACATACACGGAAACCCATTTTATTAAACTCCCCAGGCTGCAAAAGGCATAATAATTTCACCAGATTTACTAATGGAAGATTGATTGTTTTTCCTTGATATATTTACTGCACTTTTTTTTACCACCGTTTTGCAGCTTTAATAAATAACCTACAGTACTAGGTATTTAAGTATTGTTTTTTTTTTTCATCCAGACACAAAACAAGTTATGGCGGGTAAAAAAGTGCCAATGTCTCAGACCGGTCCGTAACCCTGCCTTTCCCCATTATCTTTTAGCATACAATGCTTCCACTGCAGCCAGGGATTCTGGGTAAGGACATGCAAATGAGCACCCGCCGGGGTTGCAGCTCTGATAGAGTTCAGTAGGCAGTTCACTGCCAGTTATGGTGCGTGGTAAGAAGATATGGTACAAGTCTAACTTTGTCCCCCTTTGTGTTATACTGTTTAAGGGGAAAAGTGCCAGAGAAGGAGGAGGAAAGGGAGGTGAAAAGTATGAACGCCCAAGGTGAAGAGAAGCAGGTGGTGTAAATAAGCAAGAAGTTGCTGTCTTTTTATAACAGGATGGGGGGTGGAGGTAGAGCAGCCATTATTACACACATCAACCTGTTACAAATAAAATGATCAATATCGCGTGCGTTGGGGAAATATCACGCGCATTACCATTTGTTTGAATGGAGCTGCGTTACATCTGCATTAACTTGTGTGTTAACGGCTGTCACATCTATACAAATAGAGAAGTCAATTTAGCAACCTGGGTCGGTGAAACGTAATATTCAGTCCTGGGTTTCAAACTGGGAAGGATGATACGAAAGTCATAGAAAGCTGTCCATGGATCCATTAAGCATATTATTTATTTATACAATGTTTAACCAGGAAATAATACATTGAGTGCTACCTCTCATTTTCAAGTTCGTACTGGGCACAATCAAAAGTCTTTGCAAAATCTAGGACTATTGAACCAGTGAGTTGTCCCAGTTCCATTCCACACTGGATCTCATTGTAAACTTTTATGAGGGTAGTTACTGTGGAGTGTTTGGGGCGAAAGCCAGATTGGAGTTGGCCAAGGAAATTTGTCTTGGTGTAGTTATCGCTTGATTTGGAATGGACATATTTTTCCATGACTTTGGATAGTATTGGGAGGAGAGAGATTGGCCTGTAGTTGGAGACAGTGTTTGTCTCCACTTTTGAAGACTGGGACAACTCTGGTGGTTTTCCAGGTCTTTGGAATATGGCCTGCAGATAGAGTTGATTAGGGAGGTAAGCGGTGTGGCTGGGGCACGGAGTTGTAGGAACTTTGATTCCACTAGTTCTGGTCCACATTGGCTGTTTAGTTTTAATGTGAGGAGCGCCTGTGTAATCTCTTCTTCAAATACTGGGACAAATTTGAAATTTGTCAGCACTGTTGGGAGAGGCTGTAGGCGTTCTCCCAGGTTGAACTTCATGACTGACTGTAGTTAGGGCTGCGCTTTGATTTTAGGGAAGTAGCGCACCCCACAAAGTATTCATTGAATGTGTTTGCAATGTCACTGGGATTTATCAGAACAGCATCATCCTTTTTGATATGACTTGGTTGTTGATGGCTAGAAGGCAGGAATATATTGTTGATGAAGTTTGCTGGATTTGATGTACAGTATTTTAGTGAAGTAAAATTGGGCTTTTGTCCGTCTTGTTTGCCTTGTGGCTGTATACCACATGCACCTGTAGTTATTAAGAAGTGTTACAGTTTCTAAATGTTCTTACACAGTATACTATTGCATGGTCACTGACAATATTTGGTAGGCTACCCGAGGATTGAATTCCGTTGGGACAAGAGGATAGAATCAAATCTAGCACCAACGACTGACAGATTTTAGGTTTGTCCATGTGGGTAGGGAAATCAATTGGGTTAAATTTAGTGACTTGAATTGTGCCCAGATTTCGATGTTTTTAGGGTCAAGCCAATCGAGGTGGAAATCACCCAGAACTAACAGCTCAATTTTCACATTCCGGGAGGAAATTGTGCCAAGAAAGTGAGTGATATCAGTCAGGGATTGTGGTGAGGCTTTAGGGGGGGCGGTAGATGCCAGCAATAATGATAGGCAGAGAAGAGGGGGGCACATTTTACCAATTAGGATTTCAAAGGGGATGGACTTGGAAGACAATTTAGCAAAGTAAATTGTAATTCAATATAAAATAACACCCATCCTCCTCTCTTTGACCTATCTTTTGTAAACATGGAGTATCCCTGAATTGAGATAGATGCATCAAGTGTTTTAGGAGTTAGCCATGTTTCTGTGATAATGATGAATTTGGGTTTATGCAAAAGGCACCATGCCCTTAGTTCATCCAGTTTGGGCAGCAAGCTTTGAATATTTATATGGGATACAGCCCTTTTTAGACTTTAAGGGGCATTATCAGGGGTATGGGACTGAGTTGAAAAGGGGGTGGGGGGCCTGGGTTGAGTTCAATATCACCTGCTAAAGAGAGTAACAATAATATTAATAACTAAGCCATGGTTAGTTCAGGAAAAGACTCTAGCATCTAGGAAAATTAGCCCGGCTGTTTAACCGCTGGACATTTGGCCACCAGGACAGTTGATTGCCGCAGATCAGGGAATTCGGTGGATTCTGGGGCATTTTTGGTAATCCTAACCCTAACTCGCAAACGCCATAATTCTAGCAGCTAAACCTCTAACCCTAAGAACCCTAACTCCTAATTCTAACCTTAACCCCAAACCCTAAACCCTGAATGCCCTAAAGTCTAACCCCTACCTACAGTAAGCGGCAAAATGACAGCGATGAAACTGCGGCAAGTTGTCCTATTCTGCTACCCTGGACTAGGTCACATTCTCAGGTGATCGGGAACAGGTAACTGACGTAGGGGTAACCTTCTAAATAACGTTATATCTAACAGAATTCTCAGCAGTCCCACCTCAACCCATTATTTATTGCAATTAATTTATTGTTAGGAATGTGTAGAAAAAACTGTGCACTGGAAAAAGGTGTGTGTGTGTGTGTGTGTGTGTATGTGTGTGTGTATATATATATATATATATATATATATATAATATACTAGCTGAGAGCCCCGGCGTTGCCCGGGATGTTTGTGGTGTGGGTGTGGCATTTGGGTGGGGAGTGGTCCACACGGCCCATGTGCGGTGGTAGTGCTGCTGTGGCTGTACTGATGGTGATTGTATCGGTGTGCTGATTTGGGAGGGTTTGGTGCTGATGTGGGGGTGCGGATGTGGGTGTGCCGATGGGGGAGGTGCAAAGGTGGCGATGTGTGGGTGCTGATGGGGGCTGAGAATGGTGGGGAGCCGAGAATGCCAGTGTGCTGGGGGGCATGGGATACCGGTGTGCTGATGTGGTGGTGCTGGGATAGTGTGTGTGTGTGTATACATGTTTGTGTGTATACATTGTATGTGGGTGTGTGTGTGTATATACATGTGTGTGTATGTGTACATGTGTGTGTATACATGTGTGTGTGTGTGTATACATGTGTGTGTGTATACATGTGTGTGTATGTATACATGTGTGTATGTATATATTGTGTGTATACAACATGTTTGTGTGTGTATACACGTGTGTATACACACGTGTGTATACACATGTGTGTGTGTATACACATGCGTGTGTGTGTATACATGTGTGTGTATACACGTGTGTATACATGTGTGTGTATGTATAAATGTGTGTGTATGTGTGTGTATACACATGTGTGTGTATACATATGTGTGTGTATACATGTGTGTGTGTGTGTATACATGTGTGTGTGTATACATGTGTGTGTGTATACATGTGTGTGTGTGTGTGTGTATACATGTGTGTGTGTATACATTATGTGTATGTATACCTGTGTGTGTATACGTGTGTGAGTGTATGTCTCCATGTGTGTGTGTACGTGTACATGTGTGTGAGTATACGTGTACATGTGTGTGTGTGTACGTGTCTACGTGTACATGTGTGTGTGCACGTGTACATGTGTGTGTGTGTGTCTACGTATACATGTGTGTGTGTGTGTGTGTGTGTGTGTGTGTGTGTGTACGTGTGTGTGTGTCTACGTGTGTGTGTCTATGTGTGTGTGTGTGTCTACGTGTGTGTGTCTATGTGTGTGTGTCTACGTGTGTGTGTTTGTGTACGTGTGTGTACGTGTGTGTGTGTGTATACGTGTGTGTGTGTGTGTGTCTACGTGTGTGTGTGTGTCTACGTGTGTGTGTGTGTGTCCCTGTGTGTCCTTTGGCCCGTCACTCCGCCTCAGGCCAATGAGAGGTGTGCGGGGGCAGGCCAATGAGAGGTGTGCGGGGGCGGGCCAAGGGACCAATGAGGTGGGAAGGGGGGGGGGGAGGAGGTGGGAAGGGGGGGGGGGAGGAGGTGGGAAGGGGGGTGGAGGAGGTGGGAAGGGGGGGGGAGGAGGTGAGGACGGGGGAAGGGGGGAGGGGAAGGGGGGGGGAGGGGAAGGGGGGGAGGGGAAGGGGAGGGGAAGGGGGGGGAGGGGAAGGGGGGAGGGGGAGGGGAAGGGGGGGGAGGGGAAGGGGGGGGAGGGGGAGGGGAAGGGGGGGGAGGGGATGGGGGGGAGGGAGGAGGGGGAAGGAGGGGGAGGTGGTGGGAAGGGGGGATGGAGGTGGTGGGAAGGGGGGTTGGAGGGGGGAGGTGGTGGGGAGGAAGGGGAAGGGGGGAAGGGGGGGGAGGAGGGGGGAAGGTGGGGGGGGGAAGGTGGTGGGGAGGAGGGGGGAGGTGGTGGGAAGGGGGGGGGGAGGTGGTGGGGAGGAAGGGGGAAGGGGGGGAGGAGGGGGGAAGGGGGGGGAGGAGGGGGGAAGGGGGGGGAGGAGGGGGGAAAGGGGGGGAGGAGGGGGGAAGGGGGGAAAGGGGGGGAAGGGGGGGAGGAGGGGGGAAGGGGGGGGAGGTGGTGGGGGGGAAGGGGGGGAGGAGGGGGGAAGGGGGGGAGGAGGGGGGAAGGTGGTGGGGAGGAGGGGGGAAGGTGGTGGGAAGGGGGGGAGGTGGTGGGAGGGGAAGGGGGGGGAGGGGAAGGGGAGGGGAAGGGGAGGGGAAGGGGGGGGAGGGGAAGGGGGGGGAGGGGAAGGGGGGGGAGGGGGAGGGGAAGGGGGGGGGAGGGGATGGGGGGGAGGGGGAGGGGGGAGGGAGGAGGGGGAAGGAGGGGGAGGTGGTGGGAAGGGGGGATGGAGGTGGTGGGAAGGGGGGTTGGAGGGGGGAGGTGGTGGGGAGGAAGGGGAAGGGGGGGAGGAGGGGGGAAGGGGGGGGAGGAGGGGGGAAGGTGGGGGGGGGGGAAGGTGGTGGGGAGGAGGGGGGAGGTGGTGGGAAGGGGGGGGGGAGGTGGTGGGGAGGAAGGGGGGGAGGAGGGGAGGAGGGGGGAAAGGGGGGGAGGAGGGGGGAAGGGGGGGAGGAGGGGGAAAGGGGGGGAGGAGGGGGGAAGAGGGGGGAAGGGGGGGGAGGAGGGGGGAATGGGGGGGAGGTGGTGGGGGGGAAGGGGGGGGGAGGAGGGGGGAAGGGGGGGAGGAGGTGCGAAGGTGGTGGGGAGGAGGGGGGAAGGTGGTGGGAAGGGGGGGGAGGTGGTGGGGAGGGGGGGAGGTGGTGGGGAGGGGGGGGAAGGGGGGGAGGTGGTGGGAGGAGGGGGGAGGGGGTGGGGAGGAGGGGGGAAGGGGGGGGGTGGTGGGGAGGAGGGGGGAAGTGGTGGGAAGGGGGGAGGTGGTGGGAAGGGGGGAGGTGGTGGGAAGGGGGGGGGGTGGTGGGAAGGGGGGGAGGTGGTGGGAAGGGGGGGGAGGTGGTGCGAAGGGGGGGAGGTGGGGGGGAGGTGAAGGGGGTGGGGTGGAGGGGAGGTGAAGGGGGGGGTGGAGGGGAGGTGAAGGGGGGGGGGGGGTGGAGGAGAGGTGAAGGGGGGGTGGAGGGGAGGTGAAGGGGGTGGAGGGGAGGTGAAGGGGGGTGGAGGGGAGGTGAAGGGGGGGGGGGTGGAGGGGAGGTGAAGGGGGTGTGAAGGGGAGGTGAAGGGGGGGTGGAGGGGAGGTGAAGGGGGTGGAGGGGAGGTGAAGGGGGGGGGTGGAGGGGAGGTGAAGGGGGGGGGGGGTGGAGGGGAGGTGAGGGGGGGGGGTGGAGGAGAGGTGAAGGGGGTGGTGGAGGGGAGGTGAAGGGGGGGTGGAGGGGAGGTGAAGGGGGTGGGGGGGGGGTGGAGGGGAGGTGAAGGGGGGGGTGGAGGGGAGGTGAAGGGGGGTGAGGGGAGGTGAAGGCCGCTCACTCACCCGTCCGGCCGCTCCCTCAGCTGGTGGGAAGGGGGGGGGAGGTGGTGGGGAGGAAGGGGGAAGGGGGGGAGGAGGGGGAGGAGGGGGGAAAGGGGGGGAGGAGGGGGGAAGGGGGGGGAGGAGGGGGGAAAGGGGGGGAGGAGGGGGGAAGAGGGGGGAAGGGGGGGGAGGAGGGGGGAAGGGGGGGGAGGTGGTGGGGGGGAAGGGGGGGGGAGGAGGGGGGAAGGGGGGGAGGAGGTGCGAAGGTGGTGGGGAGGAGGGGGGAAGGTGGTGGGAAGGGGGGGGAGGTGGTGGGAGGGGGGGGAGGTGGTGGGGAGGGGGGGGAAGGGGGGGAGGTGGTGGGAGGAGGGGGGAGGGGGTGGGGAGGAGGGGGGAAGGGGGGGGGGGTGGTGGGGAGGAGGGGGGAAGTGGTGGGAAGGGGGGAGGTGGTGGGAAGGGGGGAGGTGGTGGGAAGGGGGGGGGGGTGGTGGGAAGGGGGGGAGGTGGTGGGAAGGGGGGGGAGGTGGTGCGAAGGGGGGGAGGTGGGGGGGAGGTGAAGGGGGTGGGGGTGGAGGGGAGGTGAAGGGGGGGGTGGAGGGGAGGTGAAGGGGGGGGGGGTGGAGGAGAGGTGAAGGGGGGGTGGAGGGGAGGTGAAGGCGGTGGAGGGGAGGTGAAGGGGGGGTGGAGGGGAGGTGAAGGGGGGGGGGTGGAGGGGAGGTGAAGGGGGTGTGAAGGGGAGGTGAAGGGGGGGGTGGAGGGAGGTGAAGGGGGTGGAGGGGAGGTGAAGGGGGGGGTGGAGGGGAGGTGAAGGGGGGGGGTGGAGGGGAGGTGAAGGGGGGGGGGTGGAGGGGAGGTGAAGGGGGGGGGGTGGAGGAGAGGTGAAGGGGGTGGTGGAGGGAGGTGAAGGGGGGGTGGAGGGGAGGTGAAGGGGGTGGGGGGGGGGGTGGAGGGGAGGTGAAGGGGGGGGTGGAGGGGAGGTGAAGGGGGGTGAGGGGAGGTGAAGGCCGCTCACTCACCCGTCCGGCCGCTCCCTCAGCTGTCCGGCCGCTCCCTCAGCCGTCCGGAAGGTCCCACGTGGATCTGAGGCGGGAGGCAGCTTGTTGTGGCCGCTCCCCCGCTGTGTCCCGGGCGCTCGCTCCTCCGCTGACTGTAGCGGCGCCGGGGGGGGAGGGGGTGGAGGGGAGGTGAAGGGGGGTGAGGAGAGGGTGAGGGGAGGTGAAGGGGGTGAGGGTTGGGTGAAGGGGGGTGAGGGGAGGTGAAGGCCGCTCACTCACCCGTCCGGCCGCTCCCTCAGCTGTCCGGCCGCTCCCTCAGCCGTCCGGAAGGTCCCACGTGGATCTGAGGCGGGAGGCAGCTTGTTGTGGCCGCTCCCTCGCTGTGTCCCGGGCACTCGCTCCTCCGCTGACTGTAGCGGCGCCGGGGGGGGAGGGGAGGTGAAGGGGGGTGAGGGGAGGTGAAGGGCGCTCACTCACCCGTCCGGAAGGTCCCACGTGGATCTGAGGCGGGAGGCAGCTTGTTGTGGCCGCTCCCCCGCTGTGTCCCGGGCACTCGCTCCCCCGCTGACTGCAGCGGCGCCGGGGGGAGGAGGGGGGGGCTGAAAGCGCGGGAAACACGGGGAGAGGAGGAGGTGCACGCGAGTGTGGGTGGAGGCTGATGTTCGGGGAGGAAGAGGCGGAGGCTCCGGGACCGGTGGGTATGTGAGCCCCACCCCCCGGGTTATACATGCTGCTAATGTACACCCCCCCCTACTGTGTGTGTGTGTGTCCCTGTTTGTGTGTCCCTGTGTGTGTCCCTGTGTGTGTCCCTGTGTGTGTCTCTGTGTGTGTCCCTGTGTGTGTGTGTCCCTGTGTGTCCCTGTGTGTGTGTGTGTGTGTCCCTGTGTGTTTGTGTTTGTGTCCCTGTGTCCTTTGGCCCGTCACTCCGCTTCAGGCCAATGAGAGGTGTGCGGGGGCGGGCCAAGGGACCAATCAGATTTCCCCTAGGGACACCGGACATCCAGGCAGGCAGGCAGGCATGCATGCATGCATGCATACAGTGCTTTCACTAATATAGTATAAGATACTGTATATATACTGTATATATTTATATAGCGCCATCTAGGTACACAGCACGTCACAGCAGTAATACACAGGACATAATAATATAACACATAGTGGGAAGAAGCGCTTAAGGCTGCATCCCCTCGAGCGCTAATCGGGCGGCGCTTGCGGTGGTTACTTGCATATGTAGCCATGCATAACAATGTCTACAGTCATCTCTCATGCTGGCAGCAAAACATGGTAAGTTACAGGAATGCCAGCAGTAATCATGGAGGTTTGCCCTCACACCCTGGTGAGGTGCCCTATCTATGGGTGGGAGTGGCTACATGCTCTCAGTCCCTAGTTAGTGACATCAGAAATGTGCCTGCTTCCTGCGGTATATAAGGCACTGCACTGCCTAAAGTTAGTGTGGTTGCTGCGGGTTGATGTTACAAGGTGAAGCAGCAAGTTCAAAGGTGCCCACTAGTGCAGTAACTAGTGGCACCATTCTATATCCAGCCAGAGAAGGCCAACTGGGTCCAGGGACCTGGCATAGGGGTGATCTCCCTGCGGGGAGAGGGAATCCCACTCCATTGGGAGGGCGTACCTTTTAAAGGGGATCACGGAGCAATGTGCGGCTGAGACAATGACTGTGAGGGGCAGCTGGCCCTTATCACCACGCACAATAAATATGGCTTGTTCAACGAGAACCCCATGGTGTGAGTCTGCAATTACTCTCCTGGGGCCCTCACCACCAAGAAGGAGTTCCTCATCAGGACCATCTACCTGCATACGCATAGATCCTGATGAGGTGGAGGCGCTGCACGTGATGTAAGTAGGACTCGCACCCACTACCTCAGATACCTGTCTGGCTTGACATCCCCGAATACCATCATGCGGGAGACTCAGGAGTCCTGTTGCCTACAGGTGCACCACCAGACACAGACATGTAACGGGGCTGGATAGACCAAAGGGGCCAATGTAAGATTGGGTGGGTCAGACCAGACACGAACAAGCGTTACACATATATAGATATATGTAAGTTCCCGCTCCATGCTGTGCGCGCGCTCGTGCACGGGCACATGCGCTCGGCGCTTAGATAAACAAAAAAATTATACTTTCCCACGCGCTCAACTACCCGCAATGTCTCCTCCCCCCCCGTGCGCGTAAATGCAGGACACCCGGCGCTCATGCTTGGAGCGCGCTCAGCGCCAGCGGGGACTCAGCCTTAGACATAAAAGTGACATTAGGGAAAGGAGTCCCTGCCCCGAACAGCTTACAATCTAAGTTGAATCTATTTACCAAACTCTCCTGGCTGCAAAACTGGTCAATACTGGAGCATAAAACGGCCCCAAATGTATCAAAGTGACGTCATCTCACTGCCTTCTATTTTGTCCTTGATACAGTCAATACAGTGCAGTTTTTTGCACCAGTTTTAAAAAACAAAACACTTTGCTAAACACGTCCCTCACATTCTGTAACCCAGGCAGTTGTATTTTCTGGGTTTTTATTTTAGCAATGTTATCCTTGAGAATACTTTCATGGTTAGTATTTTGCTGGGGACACCATTAAGAACGGTTGAACCAAATACTCTGTTAAATTCTAACATCATTGCCACAAAGGGGGAGCAAAACTGTGCAATGGGACCGCCTCAAAATAAAGGTATTGAGTCGTTTTATATAAAATAAAACTCTCCTCAGTCTAAATGGAATCCTATTAATTTGTGCCAAATGAATTATTAAGCATTTATCAAACTGGCTTAAGTAATGGGATAGGACACATCAAAAGAAGTAGAATTTCCACCCATCTGACCTTCTCCCAGGGATATTTTCACAAGAATACCTCTGCCCAGATGCATGTAAGCTTTCAGATGAATATTGGTCAAAGTACTGTACTGTAGTTACGTCTGCTGAAGCCCAACCAAATAATCAGCGAAATAAGGAATGAGCTGTCTTATTTGCAGAGGGTTTCAACTACAACGTACGGTATGCCTACAAGATGAAAAGGAAAGATGTGCCATTTTGGGAATTTAATGAAAATCTTGCAGGGTTTTTGTATGGTTTTTTTTCTTTTTTTTTTTTAAAGAATGCAAAATCTCTTTTTAAAATTTGTTTTTGAAATTCGGCAAAATTTCACAATTTTCTGCACTTTTAGTTTAAAAAAAGCTATATGATCAATATGAATTAGATTGTAAGCTCTTCGGGACAGAGACTCCTTTTCCTTAATGTTACTTTTATGTCTGAAGCACTTATTCCCATGATCTGTTATTTATATTATCTGTTATTTATTTGATTACCACATGTATTACTACTGTGAAGCGCTATGTACATTAATGGCGCTATATAAATAGACATTCATACATTCACATAGAGATGTGTAAAGCTTTCGCCAAAGTTCAAATTCGCTGTGAAAACGTCTTTTCCCCCCGCATTTTGAACTTTTCCCAAACTGTCCAAGTTTGAAAAAGTTAAAAAATAGCAATTTAAACAAACAACAAAATTGGTCACACATTTTTCTCTACTAACTTTGAAAATGAAATTATCTGGCGAAATGAAATAATTGCGCGACAAATTTTCAGTTTAAAAGTTTTCGCGAGAAATAAAAAAAAAAATCACAAAAACAAATTTCGGTAAGTTCCCCAATTTCTACTGTAAGGTGGCTTAAACCTCGGAGTAATGATACAGTATGCGTGTTTAACATGTTGTGCATAAATAAAAACAGTTTGTATGTATATACTGTATGCATGTACTGTATTTGTGTGTACCTGACCTGTTGGGGAGGGGGAGAGCTGAGGACTGGAGTTGAGAACCCTCTGACCCAACAAACTCATAATGTTGGAGAAAAGTTAAAGAATATTACTGACCCTTTTTTACAGCAACACGGCGCCTCTCCCATTAACGCGAGGATATAACGCACGAAATAACACCGCTCCACTGAAAACAATAGTTAGGCGTTGTGTTAATTCTTGTGGCAACTCACATTAAGGGCCTCATCCAGAGAGCAGCGCTATTAGCAATCTCGCCATTTTCCGGCGAAAATCACGCTAAAAACAGCCGAAAATGGCGAGGTAGGAAAAAAGCGCCATTTTTTTTTTCTATTTGAAAATCTCGCCGCGCGGCTGGCGAGAAACTACATCTCGCCAGTCTGAAAAATATCCAAATTCAGAAAGGCGCGCTCGCCATCTAGCGGCTGTTTTTGGCGCGATTTTCTTCAATTTTCTCCGCCAACTAAAGTTGGCAAGAAGCAGGAGCTCGCCGGCTATAGGGAAACAAAAAAAATGCGCAATTTTTTTTTCCCCTTTCAGCTGCGCGCATCTCCTCATTTACAATTTCCACATGCAGTAATGCTAAAAATAGCGGATTTCGCCCATTTCTGCATATGGAGAATAAAACTCTCCATTAAAGCTACTTTTTCTTAAACTCTCCAATTTATTCTAGCGCTGCTCTCTGCATAGGCCCCTAAGTGAGCTAATAACGCTTGCTACACCTGCAAGACAGTGGGACATACAGATAACACTGTGGGTGCAGGGCCGTATTAACAGCATTATAGGCCCCCGGCAAAGCAGTGCACTGGGCCCTGCAACATTTCTCTCGCGAACGCAGACACGCCAACTCTCCGCTACAAGTCGTCATTTTTCTCCTTCTACCGAGTTAGCGGGAGATTTGAATGTTGAGGCGGGTGATCGGAAAATGAGTGTTAAATTCTGGTCTGTGCATAGATTAGCGCGGGGGCCCCTATGCTCGTGGGGCCCCCGGGGCAACTGCCCAGCGTGCCCATGCGTTAAGACGGCACTTAAGGTGCCACCAAACTTGCATTGAAATAGCCTCAATTTACTGGGGAGGGTTAAGTCCCCTCATACAGTTATCCTGCTGCTGCTCTAATAATCTAATCATTACTTAAACAGCGATCCCCCCCCATGTAACCACATACAGACATACCCCGGTTTAAGGACACTCACTTTAAGTACACTCGCGAGTAAGTACATATCGCTCAATAGGCAAACGGCAGCTCACGCATGCGCCTGTCAGCACGTCCTGAACAGCAATACCGGCTCCCTACCTGTACCGAAGCTGTGCGCAAGCGGGGAGACTATAGAGCCTGTTACACATGCGTTATTTATAGCAGTTATGCACGTATATGACGATTGCAGTACAGTACATGCATCGATAAGTGGGAAAAAGGTAGTGCTTCACTTTAAGTACATTTTCGCTTTACATACATGCTCCGGTCCCATTGCGTACGTTAATGTGGGGTATGTCTGTACTGTACTATCTCCCATTTAGGGATCCCCTTGCCTGCACTGGCAGCATGGTAGGGATATAATGCCGCTAGTTAATGCTGTTTAAATGCGCTGTTTCTACTTTTTGATACCTTCTAAATGACCAGGATAGCAAAAGATCCCTATTAATTAGATCATAAATAATCATCACTGTTCTCTATTCTATACAGTATAAACATATGTATATCCTGTATTTATTAGCATGTATGAGTACTATGGTTATCCCTTTGCTACTCTGATATCTTTCATTTTTACGTATAAAGGCAAAAGTGGAGGGACTCACAAAAAAAATGTCCCAGATGTATCAAAGTAAAAAATCCTATTACCATTAATGTGACTTTTTCACTGATACATATGGTGCAGATTTTCTGCTATTGCCTTGATCCAGTATGCCCGGTGTGTCTGTCCGGTCCTCTCTCTGCCAGGTCCAAAGTGATACAAACTTCCCGGTCCAAAGACCTGAAAACCTTATTGAAAGTGGGAGAAAAGATCCTGTACTAAGAAAGTCCATTACAAGGGGAACAATTGTATGGTATGACACCGCATTACTTGGGGGTTATGTATCTAGGCAGAAGTGTGAGCAATTGTGAAGCAAGTAAGGCTGCGTCTCCGCTAGCGCTGAGCGGGCGGCGCTTGCTGCGGTTACTTACATATGTAGATATATGTAAGTCCCCGCTCACGCTGTGCGCGCGCGCTCGTGCATGGGCACACATGCTCACCCGCGCTGGGCACTTAGATAAACAAAAACGTATACTTTCCCGCGCGCTCAACTACCCGCAATGCCCCCCCCCCGCGCACGTGCGCATAAATGCTGGACACCAGGTGCTCATGCTTGGAGTGCTCTCCAAGCATGAGCGCGCTCAGCGCCAGCGGGGACTCAGCCTAACACTGCACAAGATCAAACAAAACATCCTATTTATTTCAATGGGTGGCATAGGGCTGTCATTTTGCCCTTGAATTGCCCCACTTTTGCCTTGATACACCAACCGACACCCCCCCCCCCGCCCCCCAAGCATCTTACATTTGGAACAGCACCAGGTCCTTTTGAAATTGAGAATGTGACACAACACTTTTATGGGGGTTACTAAAGACACTCCAAGAAAAGTGTCTGAGGCAGAGAACTTGTTTTGTTACATTTCCCAGCTGCAAAACTGGGACAGAACTAGTGAAATCTGCTAATAACCCTGCGGCTGGATATCCCTGCTTCAGCACAGGTGGCTCAGTCTTCAACTGGTCAACTGCAGTCCTTAAGGGTCCCCAACAGCTCAGGGTTTACAGATATCCCTGCTTCAGCACAGGTGGCACAGTCTTTGACTGAGCCACTGATGGAGCCACCTGTGCTGAAGCAGGGATATCCTGAAAACTTGACCTGTTGGTGGCCCTTGAGGACTTAAATTGCCCACCCCTGATCCATTCCCATATAAACACAATAAATACATGTTCCTGTTACAGGAACACACTGATCACAATTGCATTTTATAGCAAACTTAGGCAGACTCCTTACAAATGTTATTTCCATAGTCAATTAATCATCCACTCATTAAATCTTCTCCTCCAATATAGCAAACAGGAACAAAACTACTTAAACCCCCAATACTATCTGCAGTGGGTTGTGTATTTCAACAATTATACGAATTGTTACTAAGACAATGGAAGTGTTTTACCCAATATCTCATTTTCTTCATAGATTCTGAAACCACGAGAAGCAAACGCGAATATGCTGCATTTCTGGGCTTGATGGGCACTGTGGGGGTTACAGGTGTAACCAAAATGATGGCCTGGCTGCGGGACGCATACACTGCGCCAGTGGGAGAAGCGGACATGGTACTTCACCTGCTGGGGTGCAATAACGCCTGCTACATCTGTATGTATCAGTGTCCAAGCTGCAAAGCAGGAGCAAGAAACTAAAGGTATCAAAGGAAAAAATAACATTGTAACTTGTGGGTCGGTTTTTCCATTTAGCAAAGTCTCCCAACTGCGGCAAAACCCTTGCACATATTGTGCTCCAAATTTATCAGATGCACACCCCACTAGTTCCAGCAGCGACACGTTCCCTTAATAATCAGGTGCAGCATTTTTGTTCCAGTTTTGCAGCTGGAAATCTTTGATGTCCCTGTGAGTCATGTTTGTGCTGAGATGATTTCACCTGTGTTTTTGGGGTACAGCCCTCTATGTTGATACCCTCACTTATTCTCTACAAATACAGCATACTGTAACTGTTCCTGGGTAACTTTGCTCCTTGTACCCACCACAGGTCACAGATCTCACCTGCTCCCAGGTTCCAAGCAGCTTTCTCACCATATGCAGGTAAAGAGAACAGACAGGTCTTGTATGCTGCACTTGTGAACCGTCTGTTCTCTTGCCCTTTATATGTATATCTACCTAGATCTAAGCTAGCACCACCCCACCTGTACAGTTTAGTTGAGCAGGTCTTTTGACCCTTGTTTATTCCAGCTTTCCCACCAGTTTGCAGGTATATTAAAGCCCTATGTGCTGGCAGAGAATTCGCATACATTAGTAATACTTTGCATTCTCCCACAATGAAGTATCAAGGTCCATGCTGCCAGATGTGCATTCAGAATCATCAATTGGATGAAGCCCTGTAGTGCATTGCAAAGTAACTAACCTTCAGGAGTAGTGACAGTGTGTGGCGCAGGTCTGTCCCAGCAGAGTTGGTACTGTAAGTAATAATCCAGGGCACACTGTGTAGCTGCAGCCTCTCTGTAGGATTGTGCAGTCCTGTGCTTCAGACTGGAGCTCCTGGCTGCCCTTGGAAAAGTCAGTTTGCAAGCAGTGCAGTGTGTGCAGAGAGAGAGAGACAGAGAGAGAGAGACTGGAGGGCAGAGCTTGTGTCTGATGGATTGCCAGTGCATGGGCACCTGCCTCCCTCCTCCCCCCTCTGCCCCCTCTCTCCAGCCCAGCTGGATAGCTGCCACCAGCCAGGGCTTCAGATGTAGATGTTCAACCACCCAGAGAACATGGGAGGGGAAGGGGAAGCTGCTGGGCAGGACAGTGAGTGCTGTATCCTTCTGTGTTTGGTCAGAGCTTTCTGTATACAAGACTGCGCTGCACAGTTTAACACCATCTGGCAGCAAAGAGGTTAATTTATCCTGCACATTCTAAAGCAGGGGGGCTCAACTCCAGTCCTCAAGACCCCCCAAACAGGTCAAGTTTTCAGGATATCCCAGCTTCAGCAAAAGGTGGCTCAGTCAAAGATTGAGTCACCTGTGCTGAAGCAGGGACCGATTGAGCCACCTGTGCTGAAGCAGGGATATCCTGAAAACCTGACCAGTTGGGAGGGGGTGTCTTGAGGACTGGAGCTGAGCACCCCCTGTTCTGGAGGTTGCTCTGTGCTGCTTACAGTTTGTTCTGCACATTTATACATTTGTTCTGTAAGGTTGTGCTACACTTTCAAAATATATTAACCCAATGTCTGCCACAGGGGCCAGCAACTTGCTGCAAAGCCCGTTGTGTCCTGTTTAAAGGTTCTCCTTTTTCTTTTTTAAACTTTAGCACACACTTTATCGTCACATCCTCCAGTAACTTTCATTTCTAGAAAATGGATGATGTCAAATAATATTTGCAGCACCTGTTTATAAGATGTTACCTTATAACCCGGCCCAAATCTGTCACGTCACTGAAATCGCTGCAGCATAGCTAGCTCATTACCTGGAGACGCGAGGCCTCTAACACAGGGGCGGCCAACTCCAGTCCTCGAGGGACACCAACAGCTCCGGTTTTCAGGATATCCCTGCTTCAGCACAGGAGGCTCAATCAGATTCAGCCACCTGTGCTGAAGCAGGGATATCCCTAATACCTGGCCTGTTGGTGGCCCTTGAGGACATACTGTGCAGTCTATGGGATATGTTGCTGTGTTTTGCAGGCTCCTGTTTATATACGTGGATTCCTAATTATTAGTGGGGGACATCACTTGGGGAGGACACAGCTTTTTTGGAACTGCCATGGGAATAGGGAGAGTTGAGAGCCTGGCCAAGGGTCCAGCAGCCGTCTCAGAACTGGCCCCAGGCTTGGACTGGACTGTTGGGTACCAGAGTAAATCCCTGTGGGTCTTGGCATCAGATGGGTCACTAGATCCACACTAACAAAGTCTCCCAGAATGACCGGGAGACTCCTGCAGTCTTGGGTAGACACAGGAGACTGGCTGAATCTCCCATGGCCACCGGTGTGTGAGTGCGGCTGCAGGAAGAGTCAGTCTGCTCTGCGTGTATCATGTATGTATCTGAGTAAGTGTATGTATGTACTGTATATATGTATGTATGTATGTATCTGAGTCAGTGTATGTATGTACTGTATGTATGTATGTATGTATGTATGTATGTATGTATGTATGTGTGTATGTATGTATGTATGTATGTATGTATGTATGTATGTATGTATGTATCTGAGTAAGTGTATGTATGTACTGCATGTATGTATGTATGTATGTATGTATCTGAGTAAGTGTATGTATGTACTGCATGTATGTATGTATGTATGTATGTATGTATGTATGTATCTGAGTCAGTGTATGTATGTACTGCATGTATGTATGTATGTATGTATGTATGTATCTGAGTAAGTGTATGTATGTACTGCATGTATGTATGTATGTATGTATGTATGTATGTATGTATCTGAGTCAGTGTATGTATGTACTGCATGTATGTATGTATCTGAGTCAGTGTATGTATGTATGTATGTATCTGAGTCAGTGTATGTATGTACTGCATGTATGTATGTATCTGAGTAAGTGTATGTATGTATGTATGTATGTATGTATGTATGTATCTGAGTAAGTGTATGTATGTACTGCATGTATGTATGTATGTATGTATGTATGTATGTATGTATGTATCTGAGTCAGTGTATGTATGTACTGCATGTATGTATGTATCTGAGTCAGTGTATGTATGTATGTATGTATCTGAGTCAGTGTATGTATGTACTGCATGTATGTATGTATCTGAGTCAGTGTATGTATGTATGTATGTATGTATGTATCTGAGTAAGTGTATGTATGTACTGTATGTATAGGGTGACCAGATTTTCAAAATGAAAAAACGGGACACTTTAAAACATTATTTATAAAACAATGTACATCACGTCACCCCCCCCCCTCCTCGTTGCCATGACAACAAGACACTAACGTCAGGCGGTGACATGTTGCCATGACAATGTGCCATCACGTGATGCCTCGTCACCATAATGCATCCCATTGTCATGTCAACTTGATGCCGTGTGACGTCACGGAGCAGCTCGTTGTTATGGCAATGTGTATTACGTGACGTCGCACAGCCATGTTGACGGAATTTGGAGGGGAGGATACAGCCAAAGGCAAGATAAATAAATATATAATAAATAGATCTAAAAAATGTTATCTCCGGGTTAGCTTTCAATAGAAGGTGGCAACCCTGGCTGCAGTGTGTGTTTCTGAATACAGAGGTAGGCCCTGCAGTGGGTGTTTGTGTGTATAGAGGTGGGGGCTGCAGGGTGTGTTTGTGTGTATAGAGGTGGGGGCTGCAGTGTGTGTTTGTGTGTATAGAGGTGTGGGCTGCAGTGTGTGTTTGTGTGTATAGAGCAGTGATTCCCAACCTTTTTTGTTTGGAGGAACCCTTTAAGTATTTCGTTACATTTTGGGGAATGTAACCCCTATCTGGATGACATGTTCGACGGGTAAATCACAAAATAGACGTGTAAAGAAGTGGGGGTAATAAATAATAATTAACTCATACTTTTGAATAAACAATGTGTATATATTTTGTAATGATTTTGGTCGTGGTTAACTGCTGGTAGTCAATTAACAAACACCACCTGCCTGATTAGATTGCTTAGAAAAGCCTGTCTTTTGAGACAGGAAGTGAGACTCCTTAGCTCACACCTGAGCTGAACTTGGAGACAAAGCAGAGATTGTCCCTTACTCTCACAGACTGACATGGGGACAGACGTCTTGAGTCTACTGTACCAGAAGAGGCTGCTTGCAAGACGCAGAGGAAACTTCTAAACCTGAATGCTGACAAATCCTGAAGAAAAGGTAGCAACCAGGAACAGAGAAGATTTTCCCTCCAAACCACAAGGAACAGATAAGACTTTCATTTATAAGACTTTTTTATATCTGTTCATTTCATGCTATATGTTTGGGGCTGGGAGACATGCTTATCTAAAGGGAGTGGTGGATTGAATAGTATTTCACTAGAAATACTCCCAAGGGAAGAGAAGCTTTGTTTACCCCTTGTTTGGATGGTTTCCTGATGTTAAGGAAACAGGCGCAATAAAAGCCTTATTTAATTTCACTATAACCAGACTCCCTTGCATACCTCTGTGAGCGTCCGCCTACAGTATGTATGTATATATCTATGAGCGTATGTTTGTACGAGGCATGTCTGACCCCACAGATGCATAAGTGCGTACCTTGTTATAGATTTCTTGTCTGTTATCCCTCTATAGCAGGACCCTGACACCCAGTTTTGCCCTGAAGGCCTTGATACCCCAGCCTGGGTGTCTGGTTCACACATGGCATACCTGGGATCCCGTCTTGTTCTGTGTTACATGCTTACAGCATTGACCTTTGGTGGAAGATAACAGCAATGGAAAGACAATGGAAGTCAACTGGATGCTTTCCCCACTGGAAAAGCAGAAAGCAGGAGAGAGGATGGGGCCGGAATGCTCAGGAACCCAACGCTGAACGGCCGGGGGAGGTGGCAGTATCCACTTCCCAGCCCCCAGGTTACGTATAAAATAATATTACATGGCACATATGCAGCTGTGAAGGAAATAGGTTCTTGTTTTATGATGTAAAGGGTGGGTTGACATTTAGTGCCCCGTGTGATGTAGAAAGCCGGTCCCAAGGTTTCTTTGGAAGTCTGGTGGAACAAATTCACAGTTGTATCCCAGACATAATGTCCCTCACGGACTTCCTCTTACTGCTCCGTTTTCCCATGTAACCAATCCGTAGATCAGTAACCTGAGATAATGGGAGAGGCACAGCATGTAAGTCAGTAACATAGTAAGCTTGAGATTATTGAGTCCTGCCTTTGAAAGGAGATCATTTATTTTCCATCAGCTCTGTAATAAAAATGTGATCTTACATTACAGTTTGCCCCCAGTATCTGGGCCTCTCGGATATATGGGGGAGGGGAGAGAGAGGACGAGGGGGAGAGAAAATTGTTGTCTCCACTTGTTTATATATCCCCTCAAACCTCCCTCCAAATAAGTTAGGGAGACATGCCTGTGCTGAATAAGGAGCACACCTGAGGTACCCTGGGAGATATGCTAATACCTATGTATTTGATGAGGATTTATAGGGTGTGTGTACCTCTGCACATGCCCCTTACACTGTGTCTCCAGGATCCACTGAACTACACACAGGCATGGTGACCTGATAAAGATTTGGTACACATGTATATCTCTTTGCTTAAGGGGGTTGTACTTATATATATATTTTACTATTTAAAATCCATCACTGGAGCCCTCTGATAGAAGGACACATTAGCATTTGGCGAAATATAATCGTAGGTTTATTCAGTTACTACTTGTTTTTGATGCAGTCACAAGTGCCATGGACGTACTCTTCCACCAGCGAGGACTTCCATCTTAGGGTGAGATTTGCAAACAGTCCCAGCTGTATATGAAATATATATTACTAGCTGAGAGCCCCGGCGTTGCCCGGGATGTTTGTTGTGTGGGGGTGGCATTTGGGTGGGGAGTGGTCCACGCGGCCCATGGCGGTGTGCGGTGGTACTGCTGCTGTGGCTGTACTGATGGTGATTGTATCGGTGTGCTGATTTGGGAGGGTTTGTTGCTGATGTGGGGGTGCGGATGTGGGTGTGCCGATGGGGAAGGTGCCAATGTGTGGGTGCTGATGGTGTTGATGGGGGCTGGGAATGGTGGGGAGCCGAAAATGCCAGTGTGCTGGGGGGGGCATGGGATACCGGTGTGCTGATGTGGTGGTGCTGGGGATAGTGTGTGTGTGTGTGTGTGTGTATATGTGTGTGTGTGTGTGTGTGTATACATGTGTGTATACATGTTTGTGTGTGTACGTGTGTGTACGTGTGTGTACATTTGTGTGTGTATACATGTGTGTGTACATGTTTGTGTGTGTGTATACACGTGTGTGTATACGTGTGTGTGTGTACATGTGTGTGTGTACACGTGTGTGTGTGTGTGTAAATGTGTGTGTGTGTATACATGTGTGTGTGTGTGTGTATACATGTATACACACACACACACACACACACACACACACACACACACACACACACACACATGTATACACACACACACACACACGTACACACACACATGTACACACATGTACACACACACACACACGTATACATACACACACACACACACGTATACATACACATCATGTATACACACACACACACACACATGTATACACACACACACACATGTATACACACACACACACACACATGTATACACACACACACACGTATACACACACACACATGTATACACACACACACATGTATACACACACGTATACACACACACACACGTATACACACACACACACACACACACACACACACGTGTGTGTGTATATACATGATGTGTATGTATACGTGTGTGTGTGTATGTAATACGTGTGTGTGTGTGTGTGTATGTATACGTGTGTGTGTGTGTGTGTATACGTGTGTGTGTGTATGTATACGTGTGTGTGTGTGTGTATGTATACGTGTGTGTGTGTGTGTGTATGTATACGTGTGTGTGTGTGTGTGTGTATGTATACGTGTGTGTGTGTATGTGTATGTATATGTGTGCGTGTCTACGTGCGCGTGTGCGTGTGTACGTGCGCGTCTACGTGCACGTGCGTGTCTACGCGCGTGTGCGTGTCTACGCGCCTCTGCGTGTATACGTGTGTCTACGTGTGTATGTATACGTGTGTGTACACGTGTGTATATGTGTGTGTACACGTGTGTGTGTGTACACGTGTGTGTGTCTACGCGTGTGTATACGTGTGTGTACGTGTGTGTGTGTGTGTGTATACATGTGTATGTATACGTGTGTGTATACGTGTGTGTCTACGTGCACGTGTGTGTGTCTACGTGCACGTGCATGTGTCTACGTGCGTGTGCGTGTCTACATGCGTGTGCTTGTCTACGTGCGTGTGCGTCTGCGTGTCTACGTGCGTGTGCGTGTCTACATGCGTGTCTACGTGCGTGTCTACGTGCGTGTGCGTGTCTACGTGCGTGTCTACGTGCGTGTGCGTGTCTACGTGCGTGTGCGTGTCTACGTGCGTGTCTACGTGCGTGTGCGTGTCTACGTGCGTGTGCGTGTCTACGTGCGTGTGCGTGTCTACGTGCGTGTGCGTGTCTACGTGCGTGTGCGTGTATACGTGCGTCTGCGTGTATACGTGTGTCTACGTGTGTATGTATACGTGTGTATGTATACGTGTGTGTGTGTACGTGTGTGTGTGTACACGTGTGTGTGTATACGTGTATACGTGAGTGTGTACGTGTGTGTGCGTGTCTACGTGTGTGTGCGTGTCTACGTGTGTCTGCGTGTGTGTGCGTGTCTACGTGTGCCTGCGTGTTTACGTGTGCCTGCGTGTCTACGTGTGCCTGCGTGTCTACGTGTATACGTGTGTCTACGTGTGTATGTATACGTGTGTGTGTGTATACGTGTGTGTGTCTACGCGTGTGTGTCGACATGTGTGTGTATACGTGTGCCTACGTGTGTGTGTGTGTACGGTGAAGGGCCAGGGCGGGGTGAAGGGCCAGGCCGGGGGGGTGACGCGCCGGGCCGGGTGAAGCGCTGGGCCGGGTGGGGTGAAGCGCCGGGCCGGGGTGGGGTGAAGCGCCGGGCCGGGGTGGGGGGGGGGTGAAGCGCCGGGCCGGGGGGGGGGGGGTGAAAGATCCCTTCCCGTGCAGTTACTTACCTCGCACCGGGCCGCGCTCCTCCTCCTCCTCGGGTTCCTCGGCGGTCTCCGTTTCCCCCGGCGATGCGGAGCTGAGACGCTCAGGTCAGGAGGTGGTGTGGGCCGCGGCCCGTACAGCTCCCGACTGAGAGAGCGGGAGCAGCGCGCGCGGGGATGGTGAGCTGGGGGTGCGGCCTCTAGGCCTGAAGGTGAGAGCGGCGACAGCGTGCTCTGGGGGGGGGGGGGATAGGGAGCACCGGGGGAGATAGAGCACCGGGAGAGAGGGTGATGTTGAGGTCCCGCGGAGTGGTGATAGGGGGGGTTCCGTTGTTGCGGGCCAGCGGCCGGGAAGGGTCAAGGCCGGGCAGCCGTTAAGGAGGAGAGAGAGAGAGAGAGAGAGAGAGAGAGAGAGAGTCAGCCGTTAAGGAGGGTAGAGAGAGAGAGTGTGTGAGTGTGGGTGTGTTTGGCCCGCCCGTCACTCCGCCTCAGGCCTATGAGAGGTGTGCCTCCACCTCAAGCCAATGAGAGGTGTGCGGGGGCGGCCCAAGGGACCAATGAGATTTCCCCTAGGGACACCGGACAGGCAGGCAGGCAGGCAGGCAGGCATACAGTGCTTTCACTAATATAGTATAAGATACAGGGAATTTTATATATAATGTCTGTATAAGGGAACCTGATTATAAGAGAAAATACAGGGAAAATTGAATCCCTGACCCAAGGAGCTTGCACTTTAACAATGAGTGAGATGATAAGGATTGTTGGGGTGCATATAATACACACGGTGGTCTCCTCTGTGTGATCCTGCTCTCCATACTCTGTGTTACTGCCCTGCTGAACAGTGCTCACTTGAGGATACTTCCAGACAACATTTCTTAAATGTCTAAGAGGTTTCCTCAGAGCTCCTATAAAATGACATTTAATAGAATCAAGTGTTTTCCTACTAGGAACACGGGCTTGTCTGCAGAAGTCTCTGAAACGTCCAGTGAACAAAGTAAAGAGAGTGAGAAAAAACAAGCTCAGTGGAAATAACTTCTCACAGTCCAGTAAATAAGTAAATATTGTTATTATCCCCCTGGGACACCTGTGAATAGGGTTGCCAGGTGGCTTCTCCAAAAATACTGGACACATTGGTGAAAGGTGTGACATGCTCGAGGCACACACACACACACGCACACACACCCCTCACACCGCTCCATGCTGTTTCCACCTCTCATTGGTCCCACCCCAGACTCCTGGCACCTCCTCCTGATTGGCTGCATTACCCAGCAGCAGCCGATCAGGACGGAGGAAGCTGCCCAGCCCCCTAGCAACTACCCTGCTCTGCTCAGAGATATCCCACGGCACCCCAAGCCGGTCAGCTCACTATGTCCAGAGAGGTAATACCGGACACATACAATCCGGTTCAATACTGGACACCTGGTAACCCTACGGCAGTGAGAATCTAAAAATGACACCAAAAATTATTTGATCACAATGTTAATAGTAACAATTATATCAAAGTATTGGTATATAGTACTGAGAGTGTGCCCAGCCAGGTTCCTACGAGTATTTAAGGGACATGTTTAATCAAAGTTAGGGGACATGCTGGTAAACATTGTAACAGATGTTAGCCGAGATTTCACGGCATTTTATCGCTTCACTTATCCTGTTCTATTTGCTGATTGGTCTTATAAAGAGGAGAAATGTGATTACGGTATCAATGGGGTGGAAATAATAAAATTGACATTCCCCCATTCAGAGTCGCTGTTCTAAATGGAGGAACGAGGACAGACGTATTTGAAATACTTTGTTTAAAGTTAATCCATCACCAGAATTCACTGGTTCCCTGCTGGGCTCGTTTTGTGGGGTGCACGTTTCACAGGCACGGTTATACCTGGCTGTATCTTGGACAGATTACAATCTAATGTAGGTTCATGAAGCAGGGGATAAAGGGGGTTGCTCAAGGTCGCAAGAAGCAGATTAGGGGTTAACTTGGCTGTTTCAAATATCAAGGGACAGGCACAAAACAAGGACCCTAAACAACCCCCGCCCTCCAGTACTCATTCTTGGTCTGGTCCTGTGTGAATATCACACAGTCAGGGGTGGCCAACTCCAGTCCTCAAGGGCCACCAACAGGATATCCCTGCTTCAGCACAGGTGGCTCAGTCAAAAGACTGAGCCACTGATTGAACCACCTGTGCTGAAGCAGGGATATCCGTAAACCCTGATCTGTTGGTGGCCCTTGAGGACTGGCGTTAGCCCGTCAACGACTGGATCCGTGAATTGGAATCTACAAATCCGTCCACGGGCTGCGGAGTCCGTGGCATGTATCCGTGGAGTCCGCGGCATGTATTGGTAATAATAATAGAAAATCCACAAAACGCGAATCGCCCTTTTTTGAGATTGATCCGGGATCCTGCCGCGCACGTGCCGGGGGGGATCACGTGAGGCCTCTGCAACTCACTTACCGGGGTTCAGACGCGTTGCTGCGATGCGTTGCCATGGCAACGCGCATCAAATGACGCCGCGGTGTCATGTGGAGTGCCGTCACACGTCTGTCTCCATGGCAACGGGGTTACGTGACATCACCAAACCAGGTAAGGTGGGCGCGAGAGCAAGGGGGAGCAGGCCGGGCTGGGCACAGCTCCAAAAGTTTGTGCTCCCCTGGGTCAGATACCAGTTATTTTGCAACTATCTGAATGTGAAATACATGAGACGTTCCAATGAGAATTTCAACATGTGAAGTACTGACGACCTCCGCCTTACTGTTCTGCAGACTAAACATTATTACTAAGGAGATAAAAGAGGGCATGTGAGAAAGTGTTTATCTACCCAACTCATGTTGTGAGATATCACTACTCTCTCCGTTCCCCACGAAGGCCGCAGCCACGGTGCGAGCGGCTCTAACCACCAAACGCAGGGGATCTACGGGGAGAAATCGGTGCAAAAGAAAGCAATTGGGGTTTGTGCTTTAATAAATGAAATGCAACGCTTTTGCACTGATTTCTCCCCGTTTTGCAGCTGAGAGACTTTAGCAAAAAAACAACAACAACTCCTAAGGTGCTTAAGTACTAAGCGCCGAAAAATTGTTGCATGGCAATCTCTGCACTTGTGTGCACCCTTGTGCTAACCTGACGCCACAAAGTGTTTGACATCAATTCACCAAGTTCTCGAGCTTGACAAAAGAACACTAACGATGATGATAATTAGCACAGGAAATCCTTGTAGACTACGTGTTTCAATGAAACAGGGAACAAAAACGGTGCGAATTGTGCGATTCCATAACAGAGAAGATGTTTCAAGGGGGATTGGGTTGTACAAGGTCATCTAATTGGATGTAAAACCTGGCAGCTCTTCACAAAGGCTGAGAGAGCCGGACTGTTAATATCTCGCTGTGAATACCAGCGGGGATCTCCTCTGGTATGAATACACTCAGGTCTGTGATTCTGCTAAACAGTAGTGACTCAGCTGTGCCTTCTGAAGAGAACAGAGCAGCCAAGGTCACATATACAAACAGGTGACCTTCACAACTGCGGGGGTTCGGAGAAGGACGCAAAAATGACAAGGGGGTCAACCTGCATACCTTACTGATCTTACCTGTGGTGATGAGTAATAGCCGTGTGGATTGGAGTTTCCATGCGGGTAAAGTGGAGTGGGGTAAAACCCAATATAATCCATCGCTGTTCTGTCTTTATTAGGGGTCTGATTAATTAATTGCTCCAACTGGCAGTATGTATGTATGTATGTATGTATGTATGTATGTATGTGTGTGTGTGTACTGTATATGTCTTTATTTATATAGCACCGTCCATGTACACAGCGCCTCACAGCAGTAATACACGGGACATACTAATATAACACATAATTGGAATGAGCACTTCAGGCATAAAAGTAACAATAGGAAAAGGAGTCCCTGCCCCGAAGAGCTTACAATCTAAATTAGATATAAATAGATGGCTATAAGTCGATACAAATATGCTGTATAGATAGATGGATGGATGAATAGATAGATAAGGCTGGATAAAAGCAATATAAAGGCAAGTGCGATAGACATAAGTGGAAACAATGCAAGATTGTTGGCATTAGAGAGCATTACCTAAGCACAAAGAATAACCCTCCTATAATGTTGACTACCAATCAGAATTGAACATGTAAACCATTTCCTCTCAAAGGCGCTACATATATTTCAGGCTATTGATGCATCGTGGCTGGTTTCACACCCTGAGCTCCCATTAGTTGGGCTCTATTGGGCCCTTGTAACGTTCCGAGAACATCGTGGCTTTTTTTGCTCTCAATGACCAGAAAACGTGATCTGAACAGACTAGATTCTCCCCTTTTTTTCTTGCATCATTGGTGTTCAGGACGGGACCACGTGATTGCTACCCAAGTGATCACGTTCTTGCGAACCTGGAAGGCATTCTGGTGTCACTGGTCTTCCATCACCCAAAGAGTCACATGGCGGCACAAAAATAAATGAGCCAATGTGCCCTGATGATTGGGGGTCAAGGAGCCGTATACACGGAGAAAGATATATATTTATTAAATGGTTCCACAAAACAAAAATCATTCAAATACAAAAGCACGAGAGACACAGAAATGTGACGGACGTCACCCGGTGAAAGTGACAACCATGCAATGTCACATCATGGCCATCTAGAGAGAGTTAAATCAGACGTGTGCCAAGGGTGACACCTGGTGGAGAAGAACAGCCCCGGACAATGGTTCCAAAGCAGAGACCATGGGACAGGAATACAAATGAAAAGATTCGTTGTAAGAATGTAGCACTTTTATTTTTTGTAGCGATCAAAGTAACTGCTGTGTTTGGATTCCGTGTTGATCCCTGTGGGGATAAAAATCAAAATCTGTAACAAAACTGGTGCAAAAATAAACTGTGCACCGTATTTATCAAGGCACAAAATCCTGCTGCATCTTCCGGGACCTTATTCTTTTATAAATATGGGGTGGTTTTATTCTTGCTCCAGTTTTTCAGCTGGGAGACTGAAACATAAACCCCATGTGCGTCAGTACTCCAGGAATGGAATGGTGTGTACTGAAACAGAACCCATCGGGTCTAGGTATTTTGGTGCAAAACCATAGCATTTTCACTCTGCACCCATGTATCAAAGAATTTTACTCTGTGTTCCCCAGCTTGCACCTTGGGGAGAGTCAGTAGCAGGAGTTGGGGAGGAGTTACATGGGGCACAGATTATAATTAGATTTATCACATTCTGCGTCTCTCTGTCCCAGCTTGCACCTTGGGGAGAGTCAGTAGGAGGAGTTGGGGGAGTTACATGGGGTACAGATTATAATGAGATGTATCACATTCTGCGTCTCTACCCCAGCTTGCACCTTGGGGAGAGTCAGTAGGAGGAGTTGGGGGAGTTACATGGGCCACAGATTATAATGAGATGTATCACATTCTGCGTCTCTCTGTCCCAGCATGCACCTTGGGGAGAGTCAGTAGGAGGAGTTGGGGGGAGTTACATGGTGCACAGATTATAATGAGATATATCACATTCTGGGTCTCTGCCCCAGCTTGCACCTTGGGGAGAGTCAGTAGGAGGAGTTGGGGGGAGTTACATGGTGCACAGATTATAATGAGATGTATCACATTCTGCGTCTCTGCCCCAGCTTGCACCTTGGGGAGAGTCAGTAGGAGGAGTTGGGGAGGAGTTACATGGTGCACAGATTATAATGAGATGTATCACATTCTGCATCTCTCTGTCCCAGCTTGCACCTTGGGGAGAGTCAGTAGGAGGAGTTGGGGGAAGTTACATGGGGCACAGATTATAATGAGATGTATCACATTCTGTGTCTCTGTCCCAGCATGCACCTTGGGGAGAGTCAGTAGGAGGAGTTGGGGGGAGTCACATGGGGCACAGATTATGAGATGTATCACATTCTGCGTCTCTGTCCCAGCATGCACCTTGGGGAGAGTCAGTAGGAGGAGTTGGGGGGGAGTTACATGGGGCACAGATTATAATGAGATGTATCACATTCTGTATCTCTCTCTGCCATTCTTTTTTCCCTTTTATTCCCCCCCCCCAAAAAAAAATGCTACATATCAGAAGTGGCGTAAATCTGAAATTCTGCATCACTGTAAACAAAAAATGGGACCCCCCAAAAGCCTATATATTTCTTGTTGTGGAGATACAGCTTTACCCACCCTCTGCCTCTGCCCCTGTAGATCTACACTTTTGAAATGGTTACATATATATTTTTATCCTTTTTGACAATTATAATTCAAAGTTATATTTTAAATGACCATTGCTCTTGAGTGCTCTTAAGGTGAATACTGACGGATTCTGTTTGCAGCTAATGATTAAATAACATACTGCATCATATGTAGGAAACTGTTCTTATACATGCTGCAGCTCTGCTCCAAAACCCAAGGTACTACATCAAATCAAACTCTTTTCTATGTTTATACATACAGCACACGGAATTTAGAGAGGAATCTCAATACCCTGCAGCCAATCTTATATTTACAGAGTCCCAAATACAGGACCAATCCAAGATGGCTTTTAAAGCAACAGTCCAAGCTGCTGTCCCCCCGCCCCCTTAATATGTGCATCAATACAATCCACACAATGATAAGTAATTAGCTAAGTTGCCGAATGATCCGTTCTCCTGTGATCGATCGGCGATGATTCGGCTCGGGGGGTTCACTAAATGGCTGTCATTTACGACTAAAGATGCAAAGTTCTGTGGGGAAGATCATGTGACCAGGCAGTCCCTAGATACAATTGGTGCACTGCTAGAGAATGGGCAGGGTTCAAAAACGGTTGTGCCAGAGCCTGTTTCAGAAGAGGAAGGAGGTGTGACTTTGTAAATGGTTGTTATAGAAACAAAAAATGCTTGCTACATTATAATACATTAATTATGTCATTCAGAGTTGTTTAAGAAATACTACAAGTATTTTCTCATAGTAGAGAACTGAGTTATTAAAAAAAAAGACACATGTAGGATAATGTTTGGTCTGCAGCTTTAAGGATGCAAAAGCATCAGAATAATTTTAAACCACATTTAATATTGTGTTGCGCTGTGTAAATACACGTATAATATTATTTTTACATACTAAATGAGAGATGGCAAACTGAATAACTTCCAGTACAGTACACTTGAAGAAGTGTAGATTTTCATATTTGACCATTCAAAAGTGTCACAAAGTGCAATAAATACATAGACAAAGTTCATGTCATCCCTGCGCTCTGAGGCATCGACCGTGAGCATGTCTGTAACCATATATCTCTGGGAAAGTGAGCTCCCAGCTGTGCCCATCTGCACAGTGCACTGCAACGCCGACTCCAGTATGAACCCCTAACTGTGTGCTAACAACTCCACATCACTACACATCCCTCTGAGATGGTGACACATGTCTGTACCGCTGTGACAAGATCTGTGTGCCAAAAGACCTGTTTAATTCCTTGATAAAAGCATGTCTGGTTACACAGTTGTCCTTACGCCCTCTTCTCCATCTCCCTATCAGATTATGTGTGTGTGTGTGTGTGTGTATGTGTGTATGTGTGCGTCATGCAATGTGGCGCCATTTGACGACGCCCAGCCATATTGACAAGCTGCAGGGGGAGATGCCTGGAGGATGCCAGGAGACGCTGCTGCTGAAAGCGCTAACTTTAAAAAATGTATCTCCGGCCTAGCTTTCAGTAGAGGTGGCAAACCTAGGGCTCTATGCATGGGCGTCCGCAGTAAGGGGGCAAGGGGGGCGCTTGCCCCCCCCTGGATCCAGGGCCGCCAACAGGGGGGGCACAGGGGGGACAAAGGGTACTGCTTCCCGGGCCCCGTGGGTCAGGCCGGGCACCAGTTAATTAAATAAATTTAAAAAAAAACAAATTAAAAAAATGGCGCCGATTCCCCGCGGTCCCGTCGCGCATGCGCAGGACAAGCAGGGCCCGCTTCCCCCCGCTCCCAAAGTGGGATGGAGGGGGAAGTACAAGCCAAGATCCTCTGCGGCCCGCTCCCCCTCCCGCTCCCAACATGGGATGGAGGGGGAAGTACCAGCTCCTCTGCGGCCCGCTCCCCCTCCCGCTCCCAACATGGGATGGAGGGGGAAGTACAAGCCAAGCTCCTCTGCGGCCCGCTCCCCCTCCCGCTCCCAACATGGGATGGAGGGGGAAGTACCAGCTCCTCTGCGGCCCGCTTCCCCCCTTGGCCAGCTTCCCGCGCACCCATCTCCCACGTGGCCTTGCCCCCCCCGAGCCCACCTCCCGTGCCCCCCCCCGAGGCCTCCTCCCGCGCCCCCCCCCGAGGCCTCCTCCCGCGCCCCCTCCCCAAGCCCACCTCCCGTCCCTGGCAGCTGCCACGGGGATATCGGGGGCAGAAGGGGATATCGGGGGCAGGAGGGGGAAGCGTCCGGCGACAAGCTGCACCCACCCGGTCAAGGTAAGTCACCCCACCCAGTCATTGTCACCCACTGTCACTGTCACCGTCACCCACTGTCACTGTCACCGTCACCCACTGTCACCATTACCCACTGTCAACGTCAACCACTGTCACCTTCACCCACCCAGTAACTGACTGTCACCCACCCAGTCACTGTCAAGTCATTGTCCCACCCAGTCACTGTCACTCACTCAGTCACCCAGTCACTGTCTCCCACCCACCCACTGTCTCCCACCCACCCAGTAACTGTCTCCCACCCACCTGTCACTGTCACCCAGTGACTCTCTCCCACCGTCATTCACCCACCCACCATCATTCACCCACCCACATTCAACATTCACCCACCCACCCACTGTCATTCACCCACTGTCATTCACCCATCCACCCACTCACTCACTGTCATTTCCCCCCCCCCCCCCCACCATCATTCATCCACCCACCTATCGTCATTATCCCACCCACCCACCGTCATTCAACCGTCATTCAACCATCATTCACCCACCCACCGTCATTCACCCACCCACCCACCGTCATTCACCCACCCACCCACTGTCATTCACCCACCGACCCACCGTCATTCACCCACTGTCATTCACCCACCCACTGTCATTCACACACTCACCTACTCACCCACTGTCATTCTACTGTCATTCACCCACTCACCCACCCAGGCAGGCAGACACATGTCTTTTGTTGAAAATATAAAAATAAACAGGTTGCATTGTAATGTTTTATTCTGTATCACAATAAGAAAACAGTTAAGTAAAAGTTGCGCTCTAAAAGATATTTTTTCGTGGTAGGTGCGCTATGGGTTCAGGGGGGGGGGGCGCTATGGGTTCAGGGGGGGGGCCTGCTCCTTTCATTTGTCCTGGGCCCCTTGATTACTGTTGGCAGCTCTGCCTGGATCACTCGCAGTCCTGGGCTGTTTTTGGCATTTATGACGACGTACAGTACGTTAACGGCGCTATAAACGCCAAAAACAGACTCTGGGTGGACCGGGACGGAGGTGGGTGGACCGGGATGGAGGTGGGTGGGTGCCCCTGGCGCCACGGCAGGCAGCTAGTGGTAGGCTAGCCTATGCTGCTACGCAGGAGGAAGCGCAGCGCACTGTCATTGGTAGCACTCGGGAGTGATGCGGCTCTCATTGGTAACACTACCTACCAATGAAAGCCGTCTCACTCCCAAGTCGGGACCAATCTGTGCCGCAGCCGGGACCTCCATTGCGGTTATAAATTATGTCCCCCCCTGAAAAAATTTCTGCGGACGCCCATGGCTCTATGCAGTAAGCGCCGAAAAAGTCCTTTCGCCAAGTGTTCCTTATCGGCATGATTGTGCCGATTTTCCCTCGCCGTATGCAATAAGTGCCGAATCCCTTCCGATTCAAGCCAAAAACATTTGTTCCCACTCTGGCGATGATTTGCCGATCACACACAGGTGTATCGGCGTGCATGGCGAGGTGGTGTTAGGTTCCCCAATGAAACTTCTTGCTGAATCTGCCGAAGCAAGCATGTTTTGGATTGAGCGGCCCATTTAAAGGCAGCGTGTATTGTTATTCATTCTGTGTTGTTGGGAGTGAGAGAGAGAGAGAGAGAGACGCACAGAGCTGGGCGATTTGCATATTTCATATTGACTGAGACAGTTGTGGTGTATTGTGAGAGGTTTGTCCTGTGTTGTTTTGTTAACATCTTTGTGTTGTTTTCAGTTTGTAAGTGTTCAGTGCGATTGTGTTTAAATTTCTTTTCTGTTCTTTGTGAGTGCTAGAGGTATGGCCGAAAGGCGTGGGGAGAGTGATGCTGGTGTGAGTGGTACTGGTAGTCGTGTGAGTACGCGTCTGAGTGAACGTAGGATTCAGGGGAGTGCTGTTGCTGCGAGTGCGACTGGTGTTGCTGGGAGTGTGAGTGGTGTTGCTGGGAGTGCGAGTGCTGCTGGTGGCTCTGTTGCTGGTGCTGCTGGGGTGTCTGTTGCTGGTGCTGGTGGGGTGTCTGTTGCTGGTGCTGCTGGGGTGTCTGGTGGTGGTGCTGCTGGGGTGTCTGGTGGTGGGGTGGTTTTGGAGTTTCTTCCATTGGAAGGAGAGTCCAGTCAGCAGCAGCCAAGCTCTGTGGCTGCACGTGGTCGGAAGAAACGTGTGGAGCGGCCACGTAATCCTCGTTTCAATGATGAGGAAAACAGAGTTCTTGTCACAGGGATTTTGGAGCACTATGACTCTCTGTATGGGCATTTACTAGGTAAGTCTATCTTTGCATTGATTGTTCAAATACATGTTATCCTATCTCATGTGAGATGTCTTAATATCAAACTATTATTCGATAATATCTATCAATTAAACTTAATTGTTACACACATATTCCTTCATGCTTTATAACGACCATAACAATCAGTCTAAAAAGTTTGCCACAGTTCATACAATATTCATGCAAGTTTCCTTAGATTTGTATGTTTCCACGTAAATGCTCATGTGGAACACATATTACACCTAAACCAGCATGTTTGGTATCTCTTGGAACAGGTAGCAGGTTCGTAAACTGGTCGTTTTTCTAATAATAATTAACGTCATATATTTTGTATGTATTTCAAGGGCGGACAAGTTCAGCCTCCAAAAAAGAAATGTGGGATCAAATAACATTGTCTGTGTCTGCGGGTGGGAATCATGTCAGGGACCGCACGAATTGTCGGAAGAGATTTGATGATATCAAGGCGAATTTAAAGAAAAAAATCCAAGCACAACGGATGCATGCTTCTGCCACTGGAGGTGGGCCGCCAGCACAAGCTCTAATCTTAACTCCATTGGAGGGACAGATGCGTCGTCGTGGAGGGTTTGCCAGGGGACAGAGATATCGGAATATATTCGGCTCAATTTCCACCAGGTGACAAATGTTACTGTACTACGCGTGTCGTAAGTTACAGTTCTTATCTATATTTCCGCTGCAACTTATAGTTTGTTCCCAATATAAGCATATCTACATATATATCTGTATCTCTCTCTCTCTCTCTCTCTCTCTCTCTGTATATATATATATATATATATATATATATTTGTCCAAATTTTTTTTATATATATATATCTATGTGTGTTTGGAAACATGTATTGGCTCAGCTATCGTGGCTGACATCATTATGAGTCAACATACACCACTTGACCTGCATGAAGGGATTATGTGTAATGATCTTCCAAATAACACACACTGCAACCTTCTACTTTAAAAAGCATTCAACATCTTTGCCCTATAGTTGAAAGCTGAATGTATGTTGGAATCTTTTTACAAACAATGGGTTAACATGCATAACCACAAAGCACCCCCGCAGTTATTGTTTGTCACAGTAATGTTTAACATCACTGTGTTCTTCGTTATACTGTGTCTGTGCACACAAATGCATAATTCACTATTTCATGTATGTGTCGATACATATATACATATACTAGCTGAGAGACCCGGCGTTGCCCGGGAGTTAAATTTTCCGCTAGGAAAAGGGGGGGGGAGGGGGGGAAAGGGGGGGAGGGACAGTGGACAGGAGGAGGGGAGGGGGGAGGGACAGTGGACAGGAGGAGGGGAGGGGGTGAGGGACAGTGGACAGGAGGAGGGGAGGGGGGGAGGGACAGTGGACAGGAGGAGGGGAGGGGGGGAGGGACAGTGGACAGGAGGAGGGGAGGGGGAGGGACAGTGGCCAGGAGGAGGGGAGGGGGGAGGGACAGTGGACAGGAGGAGGGGAGGGAGGAGGGGCAGTGGACAGGAGGGGGGGCAGTGGACAGGAGGGGGGGGCACACACACTCACACACAGTATCACACACACAGTGTAACACACACACACACAGTGTCACACATACACACACACACACACACACAGTGTCACACACACACACAGTGTCACACACACATACGAACACACACACGCACACACAGTGTCACACACACAGTGTCCCCCCCCACACACACAGTGTCCCCCCCACACACACAGTGTCCCCCCCCCACACACACACAGTGACACACACACACACACACACACACAGTGACACACACACACAGTGAGACACACACACACAGACACACACACACGTCATCTCTCCTTCCGGCCGCCGCCATCTTAGTTAGTCCGCGAGGGAGGAAGGGGGTCCTTCCGGGCGCCGCCATCTTAGGTGCCGCGGGCTGCCTGCCCACTGCCTGTTGGAGCACCGGGGGGGAGCTGAGCGGAGCACCAGAGGGGAGCTGAGCGGAGCACCGGGGGGGAGCTGAGCGGAGCACCGGGGGGAGCTGAGCGGAGCACCGGGGGGAAGCTGAGCGGAGCACCGGGGGGGAGCTGAGCGGAGCACCGGGGTGGAGCTGAGCGGAGCACCGGGGGGAGCTGAGCAGAGCACCGGGGGGGAGCTGAGCAGAGCACCGGGGGGGAGGTGAGCGGAGCACCGGGGGGGAGCTGAGCGGAGCACCGGGGGGAGCTGAGCGGAGCACCGGGGGGGAGCTGAGCAGAGCACCGGGGGGGAGCTGAGCGGAGCACCGGGGTGGAGCTGAGCGGAGCACCGGGGGGAGCTGAGCAGAGCACCGGGGGGGAGCTGAGCAGAGCACCGGGGGGAGGTGAGCGGAGCACTGGGGGGGAGCTGAGCGGAGCACCGGGGGGGAGCTGAGCGGAGCACCAGGGGGGAGATGAGCGGAGCACCGGGGGGGAGCTAAGGGGAGCACCAGGGGGGAGCTGAGGGGAGCACCGGGGGGGAGCTGAGCGGAGCACTGGGGGGGAGCTGAGCGGAGCACCGGGGGGGAGGTGAACGGAGCACCGGGGGGGACGTGAGCGGAGCACCGGGGGGGAGCTGAGCAGAGCACCGGGGGGGAGCTGAGCGGAGCACCGGGGGCTGCCTGCCCACTGCCTGTCGGAGCACCGGGGGGGAGCTGAGTGGAGCACCAGGGGGGAGCTGAGTGGAGCACCGGGGGGAGCTGAGCGGAGCACCGGGGGGGAGGTGAGCAGTGCACCGGGGGGGAGCTGAGCGGAGCACTGGGGGGGAGCTGAGTGGAGCACCGGGCAGGTGCAGGCTGCTTGCCCACTGCCTGTCAGAGCACCAGGGGGGAGGTGAGTGGAGCACCGGGGGGGAGCTGAGTGGAGCACCGGGGGGGATCTGAGTGGAGCACCGGGGGGAGCTGAGTGGAGCACCGGGGTAGGTGAGTGGAGCACTGGGGGGGAGCTGAGTGGAACACCGGGGGGGAGCTGAGTGGAGCACCGGTGGGGAGCTGAGCGGAGCACCGGGGGGGAGGTGAGCGGAGCACCGGCGGGAGGTGAGCGGAGCACCGGGGGGGAGGTGAGCGGAGCACCGGGGGGGAGGTGAGCGGAGCACCTGGGGGGAGGTGAGCGGAGCACCGGGGGGAGCGGAGCACCGGGGGGGAGCTGAGTGGAGCACCGGGGGGGAGGTGAGCGGAGCACCGGGGGGGGGAGCGGAGCACCGGGGGGGAGGTGAGCGGAGCACCGGGGGGGAGCTGAGCGGAGCACCGGGGGGGAAGGAAGCGGAGCACCGAGGGGGGAGCTGAGCGGAGCACCGGGGGGGAGCTGAGCGGAGCACCGGGGGGGAGGTGAGCGGAGCACCGGGGGGGAGCTGAGCGGAGCACCGGGGGGAGGTGAGCGGAGCACCGGGGGGGAGCTGAGCGGAGCACCGGGGGGAGACACGGGAAGAGGAGGAGGTGCGTGCAGGTCACGATGACTTGGATTTCAGGCTGATGTTCGGGGAGGAAGAGGCGGAGCCTCCGGGACCAGCGGGTAAGAGACCGCGAGATGTGCTGCTAACACTGTGAGCCCCACAACACACCCCCCCCTACCGTGTGTGTCTGTGTGTCTGTGTGTCTGTGTGTCTGTGTGTCTGTGTGTCTGTGTGTCTGTGTGTGTCTGTGTGTGTCTGTGTGTGTCCTTTGGCCCGTCACTCCGCCTCAGGCCAATGAGAGGTGTGCGGGGGGCGGGTGGGCCAAGGGACCAATGAGATTTCCCCTAGGGACAGAGGCCATGCAGATAAGCATACAGTGCTGTCACAAATATAGTATAAGATACATATAATATATATATATATATATTTGTGATAATCTATGTTACACCTATAAACAGGCCCTTACTGCGTAATCAAGTCTTGCATGGAATATTGTCAATTGAAAGGCGAACATGAATAATTTCCACAAACAAATTCCGTTATGTTTTATGAAAGCTCTTTTTTCTCTTCATGTAGTATAATGTGAGCATAAATAGGAACATGTACCATATGGTATTTAATTGTGTTCATATGTAGCTCACTTCATATTTGTATTCGCTCCTGTACCGGTGTGTGAAACCAGCTGCAATTAATATGTAATCACAGCATAGAGGTGAACAGAGGGGGTGGTGTCGGGCAGAGAGCCAGATCACAGGGTCATGGTAGGGTCAAGTCTTGTGGGACGGCTTACAGGTGGTAGAAGCAACTAAGAGGTCAGAGTGGTGTCAAGTCTTGGGGGAGGGACTACAGTTGTTAGAAGCTGACAAGGTGAACAGAAGTTCATCACATTCATTAGAAATGGTGATTATCTGACTACTTTCACCCACCAGTCCACGATATATTAAAACGTACGTTAGTCATTCGTTCAGTCATATATTATTGTAACGTTATAGATACGACACCTTATCACAACAGTACCATCTGTGAGCGACACACTGCATGTGTTGCTGAGTGTCAGTGACATTGAGCGCTACACCTGCTTCTCTTAAATGTTCAGACAGATCTCTAAACACATTCATATACATTTCCACAATTAGGTGCTGAATTCTAAGCAGAGTCAACTTTGCTTTCATGGTAGTGATGTACATTATTGTATCTATATTACTACCCAACATATACAGTGTATGTACAACAGACCAGTTAATTTTATAACGCATTCCTGCATGAACATTGTATGTTGTATGTATGTTGTATGGTGTTTAAAAGAAATGTGCCGATTAGGTTCACATGTACATTTATGTTAAGATGGATAATATACAGATTGCCATAACCATATCATTGTGATTTCGTTAGGGGATGCTGATATTTAGCCATAACTACTCCCACTAGAGATACTTCATGTTAAATATGTACACATGACAATTAAATTCTGATGTTATTCTTCTATATAGTTGGTCCTCACCTGTCTCATCAAGGTCATCATCAAGAATGGAAGGTGAGTGTATGAGGTGCAGCCCATATAGTGTGTACATTTGAAGCATTTCATTTGCCATGCTAAATAAATGCCTTTCACATGTAATGAACTTCAGATCAATTATTGTCACAGGAGATGTAGTGTTTCATGACAACATGTATTGTGTCTGTTTTCAAGTATCAGCTAGGAGTTATGATGTTACAACAACCTTTAATTCATTCTTCTTTTACACTGAGTCGAAACTTCATTGTTGCTTCAAGCATCATCTTTTAATTGGACACAAATAATAAATTATGGAAACATGTTATGTGTTCCACTATGAGAACAACTATCATTATAGTGAAAACAAAGTGAAAGTTCCATGCCAGTTCATAATGTCTTTCTTTATTTGTAGAACCAGATGTTGCCGCTTGTAACAGGGGACTTATCCCTGTTCAGTAATGTTCCTTTAATCTAGCAGTGTGGTAGTTAATTACTAAACACCACCTGCCTGATTAGATTGTTTACAAAAAGCCTGCCTTTGAGACAGGAAGTGACTCTTTAGCTCACTTTTGAGCTGACCTTTGGAGGCATCTCATGTCTTGAGCTCTGTCAGAAAACACAGCAGAGCTGATTTCAAGACACAGGGAAAACTACTAAACCTGAAGCTGACAAACCCTGAGTGAAGGGAGCTGAACCAGGAACTGAGAAGATTTTCCCTCCAAGAACCAAATAAGACTTCTAAACCTGGATGCTGATATTTTTCTGTGCACGCACGGGTGCGGTTCCAGGAGAGCAGAGAAGCTTACTCTACAGCAACTAAACAGATAAGACTTTCCTTATTAAGGGACTGCTTATATCTGCTTATTTTCATGTTATGTGTTTGGGCTGGGAGAAGCTTAACTAATGGAGATGTGAACTAATTGCAAGGATTTCACTAGAAATACTCCCAAGTGAATGGAAGCTTTGTTCCCCCCTGTGTTTGGATAATTTCCTGATGAAAAGGAAAAGGCACAATAAAGCCTATTATAATTTCACATTATAACGTCTCCAAATTGTGTACCTCTGTGAACGTCTGTCGACACTGCTCAAGGACAAATTCACTCAAGTGACCATGAAGATGTTGACACTCCTGGATTAACATAGCATTCAAGTCCTCCTGCTCGTGACACCTACTCAGCTATTGCAGCTTCTGAAGAACGAATCTTGGGTGAAGAAAATCGTCGCCATTCAGAAATGATGTCAATGCATGAAAGGATGATGTCACTGCATGAGAGGATGCATGAAAGGTCAATATCAGAAATGTCCCAAATTAAAAAAGTCATCATCCAAGTTCCTAAAGAAATCCAAAATCTAAACAGGACATTACAAGCACTAGTTCTGAATGTAAGCCAAGCCAATCAGTTTAGGAGTACAGCAAGAGAACAACAATTCCACTTTACCCCATCAGAGGATGGATCTTTACATGCTGCTAATTTTTCTCCAGAGTCATCACTTCTTCATTCCCCACTTCTGGATGATACCGGTACAGTAGGTGAAAGTTCTGTGCAGGTCCCTGTCAACATCCAACCGCTTACATCATCTGTTGAAAATATGGAACCGATACCTACAAATGAGACACGCAAAAGAAGTTTGGGCAACAATTACTAATCACCAGCTTTTGGAAGAAGAAAAAAACACAAACACAATAAATTGCTTCCCACGCCAGAGATGGGCTGTACATTATGGAAATAGGACATTTGGAGTTTTAAAAGTTGGTACAGTCAGTCAGAGTCAGTTCCATCTAAGTTCCATCTAAGAGTTCCATCAGTTCTATCATGTAAAGAGATTCATCAGTTCCATCTTGTGTGATTCACCTGAGAATCAGTCCCATTTGAGAAATTCTAAATCTGAGTAAATCGTCTACATTTCTCAGAGGATAAGTGACCAGATTCCAACAGCAAGAGGCTACGGGAATGAAAAGTGTCCGGGATTATTTTGCTGTGTGTTTGCAACTAAGAAAGATTAGTTTTGTTATCCCAGTTTCCAAAGTAAGTGTGTCTTTTTTCTGTAATTTGTGTAACATAGTTGTGTACGTTCGTTATGTGAATAAATCGCAATTTATTTTATCTCGCTGCTTTCTCAATCAATGATCCCGGTAATTAAAGGGTTAATAAGCTTGGTCTACCGTGACACTTGTGCTCACCTAAAAAGTTATACTGTAGATAACACCGCTCCTCTCTACATCTCTCACCTAACTTCCCAGTACTCTCCTACGCACAATCTCATCTCCCCTCTTCCCTAATTACCCCTCCTTACTCCCGCCTCCAAGACTTCGCCCATGCTGCACCCCAACTCTGGAATTCTTTACCACGAATGATCACACTTCCCTACCATATATTGCAAGGTTCCCTAAAAACACGCTTTATCAAGCAGGCCCACAGGCCACAACACAAGACACCATCTCATGGCTTCTTTCTTTTATTTTTCTCCTTGGATCGTATACTCAGAGGTATCCCCTTCCACACACAAACACACACCATTCATTGTGTCTCCACTCTCCACCTTTTTAGATTGTAAGCTTCTTGGGGCAGTGACCATCTTCCCATTGTTAAAGTTTGTCTTAACTTATATGTACTCTTTTTATTATACAATGGTGTTGCCCTTCCTCCCACAATCTAAAGTGCTGCAGAATATTTTGGTGCTATAATATATATATATATTTACTTTAACAATGGGAAGATGGTCACTGCCCCAAGAAGCTTACAATCTAAAAAGGTGGAGAGTGGAGACACAATGAATGGTGTGTGTTTGTGTGTGGAAGGGGACACCTCTGAGTATACGATCCAAGGAGAAAAATAAAAGAAAGAAGCCATGAGACGGTGTCTTGTGTTGTGGCCTGTGGGCCTGCTTGATAAAGCGTGTTTTTAGGGAACCTTGCAATATATGGTAGGGAAGTGTGATCATTCATGGTAAAGAATATATATATATACATGTACATATATCTATATATACATATATCTATATATATATCTAACAGCACTTTATTTATTGTGAATTTTTATTTAATGAACATAGGGCACCCTGACCATTTAGATCTGTGGTACTGAATAAAATACAAAAATATATACTTAACATACTGTATAAGTAATAAAATACTAATAAATGTGCGTTTAAATGAGTATAATACATGCAAAGAAATATAAAAAGGGAAATGAAAAAAGAAAGTTCTGAAAGAGGAAATGCTGCTCCTCGCTGCACTGCCTGCTCTCTCTGCTCTGTGCTGCTCCTCGCTGCACTGCCTGCTCTCTCTGCTCTGTGCTGCTCCTCGCTGCACTGCCTGCTCTCTCTGCTCTGTGCTACTCCTCGCTGCACTGCCTGCTCTCTCTGCTCTGTGCTGCTCCTCGCTGCACTGCCTGCTCTCTCTGCTCTGTGCTGCTCCTCGCTGCACTGCCTGCTCTCTCTGCTCTGTGCTGCTCCTCGCTGCACTGCCTGCTCTCTCTGCTCTGTGCTGCTCCTCGCTGCACTGCCTGCTCTCTCTGCTCTGTGCTGCTCCTCGCTGCACTGCCTGCTCTCTCTGCTCTGTGCTGCTCCTCGCTGCACTGCCTGCTCTCTCTGCTCTGTGCTGCTCCTCGCTGCACTGCCTGCTCTCTCTGCTCTGTGCTGCTCCTCGCTGCACTGCCTGCTCTCTCTGCTCTGTGCTGTTCCTCGCTGCACTGCCTACTCTCTCTGCTCTCTGCTGCTCCTCGCTGCACTGCCGGCTCTCTCTGCTCTGTGCTGCTCCTCGCTGCACTGCCTGCTCTCTCACACACACGCTGCCTGCTCTCTCTCTCACACACACGCTGCCTGCTCTCTCTCCCACACACACGCTGCCTGTTCTCTCTCACACACACACACTGCCTGCTCTCTCTCACACACTGCCTGCTCTCTCTCACACACACTGCCTGCTCTCTCACACACACATTGCCTGCTCTCTAAAACACACTGCCTACTCTCTCCCTCACACACACACACACACACACACCCTGCTGTCTCTCATACACACTGCCTGCTCTCTCTCTCACACACACACTGCCTGCTCTCTCTATCTCTCTCTCACACACACACAGCCTGCTCTCTCTCACACACACTGTCTGCTCTCTCTCTCTCACACACTGCCCACTCTCTCACTGCTCTCTCTCACACACACTGCCTGCTATCTCTCTCACACTGCCTGCTCTCTCTCTCACACTGCCTGCTCTCTCACACACACTGCCTGCTCTCTCTCACACACACTGCCTGCTCTCTCTCTCTCACACACACTGCCTGCTCTCTCTCACACACACTGCCTGCTCTCTCTCTCTCACACACACTGCCTGCTCTCTCTCACACACACTGCCTGCTCTCTCTCTCACACACACTGCCTGCTCTCTCTCACACACACACACTGCCTGCTCTCTCTTACACACTGCCTGCTCTCTCTCACACACACACTGCCTGCTCTCTCTCTCTCTCACACACACACACACACACACACACACACACACACACACACACACACACACACACACACACACACACACACACACACACACACACACACTGCCTGATTTCTCTCACTGCCTGCTCTCTCTTACACACTGCCTGCTCTCTCTCACACACACACACACTGCCTGCTCACACACACACACACACACACACACACACACACACACACACACACACACACACACACACACACACACACACACACACACTGCCTGCTCTCTCTCACACACACACTGCCTGCTCTCTCTCACACACACACTGCCTGCTCTCTCTCACACACACAATGACTGCTCTCTCTCTCACACACACACTGCCTGCTCTCTCTCACACACACAATGACTGCTCTCTCTCTCTCACACACACACTGCCTGCTCTCTCTCTCTCTCTCTCTCTCTCTCTCTCTCTCTCTCTCTCTCTCTCTCTCTCTCTCTCTCTCACACACACACTCACACACTCACACACTAACACACTAACACACACACACACTGCCTGCTCTCTCTCACACACTGCCTGCTCTCTCACACACTACCTGCTCTCTCTCACACACTACCTGCTCTCTCTCACACACACACTGCCTGCTCTCTCTCACACTGCCTGCTCTCTCTCACACTGCCTGCTCTCTCTTACACACTGCCTGCTCTCTCTCAAACACACACTGCCTGCTTTCTCGCACACACACACACACACACACACACACACACACACACACACACACACACACACACACACACACACACACACACACTGCCTGCTCTCTCTCTCTCACACACACACTGCTTGCTCTCTCTCTCTCTCTCTCTCTCTCTCACACACACACTGCCTGCTCTCTCTCTCACACACACTGCCTGCTCTCTCTCTCTCACACACACTGCCTACTATCTCTCACACACACTGCCTGCTCTATCTCTCTCTCACACACACACACACACACACACACACACACACACACACACACACACACACACACACACACACACACACACACCCTTCTCTCTCTCATACACACTGCCTGCTATCTCTCTCACTGTCTGCTCTCTATCTCACACTGCCTGCTCTCTCACACACACACACTGCCTGCTCTCTCACACACACACTGCCTGCTCTCTCTCACACACACTGCCTGCTCTCTCTCACACACTGCCTGCTCTCTCACACCTGCCTGCTCTCTCTCACACACACTGCCTGCTCTCTCTCACACACACTGCCTGCTCTCTCTCACACACACTGCCTGCTCTCTCACACACACTGCCTGATCTCTCACACACACACTGCATACTCTCTTTCTCTCTCACACACTGCCTGCTCTCTCTCTCACACACACTGCCTGCTCTCACACACTGCCTGCTCTCTCACACATACTGCCTGCTCTCTCACACACACACTGCATACTCTCTTTCTCTCTCACACACTGCCTGCTCTCTCTCTCACACACACACACTGCCTGCTCTCTCTCACACACTGCCTGCTCTCTTTCACACACTGCCTGCTCTCTCACACACACACACACACACACACACACACACACACACACACACACACACACACACACACACACACACACACACACAGCATGCTCTCTCTCTCACACACTGCCTGCTCTCTCTCTCACACACACACTGCCTGCTCTCTCACACACTGCCTGCTCTCTCTCACACACTGCCTGCTCTCTCACACACATACTGCCTGCTCTCTCACACACACACTGCATACTCTCTTTCTCTCTCACACACTGCCTGCTCTCTCTCACACACACACTGCCTGCTCTCTCTCACACACTGCCTGCTCTCTTTCACACACTGCCTGCTCTCTCTCACACACACTGCCTGCTCTCTCACTGCCTGCTCTCTCTCACACACTGCCTGCTCTCTCTCTCACACACACACACACACACACACACACTGCATGCTCTCTCTCACACACACTGCCTGCTCTCTCTCACACACTGCCTGCTCTCTCTCTCACACACACACACACACACACTGCCTGCTCTCTCTCACACACACTGCCTGCTCTCTCTCTCACTGCAGGGAGGTTCACTTCCGCCTGGCTGCAGGAACAAGAAGCCGGAGCATCTCTTAGAATAAGACCAGGTCCCGTGTCTGTGTCATGGAGGAGAGCAGATGAGCGATTAAACCTGCGCTGAGCACAGGAGCGTGTCACACCGCAGCCTGTCTCTGGGAGCGGGGGAGACACCCAGCAAGGTAAGGGGGGCTGTGACATTGTAACCATGCTTAGGGGACACCTTGTACCCCCCATATACCCATGTATCTGGCACTATGTGTCTGGGTAACCATGTATCTGGGTAACCATGTATCTGTGACTATGTAACTGGTATCTGGGTAACCATGTATCTGTGACTATGTAACTGGTATCTGGGTAACCATGTATCTGTGACTATGTAACTAGTATCTGGGTAACAATGTAGCTGGGACTATGTATCTAGTATCTGGGTAACCATGTATCTGTGACTATGTAACTAGTATCTGGGTAACCATGTATCTGTGACTATGTAACTAGTATCTGGGTAACAATGTATCTGGGTAACCATGTATCTGTGACTATGTAACTAGTATCTGGGTAACCATGTATCTGTGACTATGTAACTAGTATCTGGGTAACCATGTATCTGTGACTATGTAACTAGTATCTGGGTAACAATGTATCTGGGTAACCATGTATCTGTGACTATGTAACTAGTATCTTGGTAACCATGTTTCTGGGTAGCCATGTTTCTGGATAGCCATGTTTCTGGATAGCCATGTTTCTGGATAGCCAGGCATCTGTGACTATGTATCTGGATGTACAGTAGATAACCATTCAAAGAAAAGGTCAATGTAAATACTGCTTGTGAATTGACACACATTATCCTGTTTGCCTTTCTGTGGATCAATGGAAAGAGCAGTATCTCCCCCTGGGACAGTCCAGAGAAGGGTCTGCATGCTGCCAGTCTGTATGTATGATGCACAGTGAGGTTTACAGGGGGGTTCATGCATTGATGCTGAGGATGCTGCAGCTCTGCAGTGGAGGGGACGGGGAGCTGCTGGCTCGGTGAATGGAGGTTTGTGCTGCTCCTTTGTCCCCTTACCTGGTTGATCAGTGCACGTCTCTGGTTAATGCAGCTGCTCGCGTTGAACAATGGGCATTTAAATCCAATCTTCCGGTACCCAACCATACATTAAACTGGCGCTCGGTGTAATGGATGCTCTCAAGTGACCTCACTAGCCGTGCTGAGGGACCACATGGCTTATTACACAGCTATCCTGTGTAATGTGCATTTCTTGTTCCCTCCCTCTTGATACTTTTTTGCAACATCACACTATAGTCAATACTGTACGTAACAGAGTATATATGGGATAAAATGGTTTGCCAAAGTCACACTCCGCCAGCACCGGTTCTGGGACTAATAGATAATGAATGAGCTGTAGCAGCAGAACTGTGAGTCTTTCATGCAAGGTGCCATGCCTTTCAATGTAATAGCTACGTATAGATTAATTCTACATTGGATAAGCCCCACTATCGCATAACATGTAAATCAGGGGCTTGGCCAATTTCAGTCCTCAAGGTCCACCAACAGGTCAGATTTTCAGGATATCCCTGCTTCAGCACAGGTGGCTCAATCTGCGGAGCAGGGTGATCCATAAACCCTGACCTGTTGGAGGTTCCTTGAGGACTGGAGTTGGCCAGTTAATGTCTGACCAACTGATTGAGCCACATGTGCTGAAGCAGGGATATCCTAAACACCTGACCTGTTGGTGGCCCTTGAGGACTGGAGTTGGCCACTCCTGGCTGGCTTGTGGTAATGTTATTCTCTTTAATGCATTGGTATTAGGCTCAACGTAACTATAATTTTGGTTAACGTTGCCTTAAATAGGCCCATGGAGCTTGGTGCCTCTGGGCCTACGTATTTTAGAGCCACGCTTTGCCACGGCTAACATCATTCCCTTTGACTTGTTTGGGTAAGTCCCTGTGCAATTCCATTAAATATCCTCTTAAAGATGCTTTTTGCTCAGCCCCTGCTGAGCTGGACTGGCACGGTATGCAGGCCTGTACCTAGGCATACCTTGGGTAAGGCGCCACATAGGGGCAGCAAGAGGGAACGTGGAGCACTGCTGCTTTCCTTTCTTTTAATTACATTTTTTTAATACACGTAGGATTAAAGAAGGTCGGTCCCTGGAGCAGAACCCCACTAATTTCAGCTGTGGGGACCCCCTGCTTCCTGAGATACTTACCTCCATAGGGGGCGCCGGTATCTCCTGCTCAGGTTTAAAGCCCCACGGTCACATGGGCCAATAGGAAGCCACATATGACATCACGGCTTCCTATTGGCCCATGGGACAGCTAAACCTGTGCTGAGATACCGGCGCCCCCTAATGAGGTAAGTATCTCAGAACGCAGGGGGTCCACGGAGCCACAATTAACGTGGTTCAGCACTGGAGACCCCCTGCTTCCTACCTGGGGAGGGGACTTTTTGACGAAATTCCTGTGTCCAAGTTGCATGTCTGGGACTGGGGTTTTGGGGGGGGAGAGGGGTTGCAGTTCTTTTAAGTGTTTGCCTAGGTGTAGGGTGACCAGATGTCCTGGTTTAGCCAGGACAATCCTGATTTTTGGCCGGGGTCTCTACTTTTCTGCCCACTGTCCCGGTTTTTCTGTGCGCTGGCCACACATGCGCGATAGGTGCTTGCCGGATGCTTGTGCGCATGCAAGGCATTTGTCCCGGTTCTTAGGTCACCCTAAGGGCAGCACAACACCTAGGGACGCCCCTGATGCAGTGAACGTGTTAAGTGAGACTGGATCAGGCTCCTCTGGGTTATCTGCTGTAGGGATCCTCCTGCGTGTTGGGAGCGGACATTGCGTTACAAGGTTACCAATGACATCAATGTGTTGTTGGGGAAATGTGATGTGGGATGGAAACTCTGCAATGCCAAGCAGGTGTTTTCTACAGACGGTTTCCACACCGCAGGTGGAATTGATTAATTAACACGCCAGCTACATTATTTATATTTTACAGCAATTTACTGTCCAGCAGACTTTGATCAACACTCCCGCACTGAGGAATTCACATGCCCTTTACAGCACTCAAGTGGGTAACCCCTTCTGTGCCAAATGGGACGGAATTGCATTTTTTTAAATTATTTGTCATTTAGCCATTTGTCCGCTTCATAAAAGTGTAAATAGAGTAGCCTTTAATAGGGCAATTATATAGTTACATAGTCGATGAGGTTGAAAAAACATGTACTTGCATCAAGTTCAACCTATGATAAATTAGACGACAGATACTATATCCTATATCTGTACTTACAGTATTATGATCCAGAGGAAGGCAAGCAAAAAAACCCCAGTGACACATTATCCAATGATATCTCATAAGGAACCCAAAATTAGATTTTTGTTTTAAATGTAGGAAATTGTTGTGCAACAAAACACTCTTAGAAATAACAAACAATGCATTACTCTTTTTAATGACGCATATTATATTGCAGTAATAGGGCCAGATTTACTAAACGGTTCACTGTACGGACCATTGAAGTGAATGTGTCTTAATGTGCACCAAGGCTTAGCACTGTTTAGTAAATCTGGGCCATAGTAAGCAGCCAGGTGGCCTTTTTTAGGAGAAGAAAAGAAAATCAAGCGCAAATACCGTTTGACAATATAGATAGTGAACACACTTGTGATACCAAAAATAAATATATTACATAGTGCAGCTCCAGACTAGGACTCAAACCGGTGTCCAAAACAGGTACACTGAAGCAAGGGATCAGAAGCGCAAATACTCCCCAAATATGTGGAAAAATAAAAGAGACACACAACAGTGCAATAACGTATAAATAAACGCTGGGATGGTAATAAGAGGTATCTCACGCCCAATTGAGAAGTGAAATAAAAGCGGTGTGGTTACTCAGAGTCACCAGCACACAGAGGATTTCTTCCAATGCGTTCTGGTGAATATTCCTCAGGAACAGGATAAGGCGATGAGGTCATTCCCATACGCGAACAGCATAGAGAGGACACAGATTGTATAGATCGCTTTATAAACAGAGATTCAGAAGTAACACACTTACATAGTGCTAGAGGTGCCGGCATGTGGGCCCCCCTGCGTCAGAGCGGGGGTAGGATCTGGTCACTTGCTCCTGGAATTAGCAGCTGTGGTGGCCGTCCACAGAGAATGCTACTCAGGTGCAGGCAGAGACCAGGCAGATCTCGGTCCACGATCCTCAGAATAGTCTTCCAGACAGCTCCGGGGGCTCCAGAGGGTCTGCACACTCACCCAACGCGTTTCACTCGCAGGAGCTTCATCAGGGCTACAATTTAGATTTACTGGGACATGCACTTCTCATTGTGGCCATATTATGGGATCCTAACTGATGGGGTACTATCCTTAACTGCAACACAATAAAATGGGGCATGACCTATACTATACTTTAGGGTACATATCCCCTACCTCTACTCCCCGAGGCTCCCCTCCTTCTGCCATGCTGGAACCTCCCTCCCAGAACTCTCTGCTTCCTCATTTATTTTTCCTGTGACAGCACCGCTGTGTCACCACAGGGTGGAGCTCAGAATCTGCTGCATCACCTTTAACTTCTTGTAGTACACTAGTAAATCCACAAGGGGGGGAGAGAGTTACCCATATTTTGTCGAAACTGAAAGGGAGACATTATTTTTTAAATGCACCTTTTCTTTTGCTTAAAGCAGCCGTCCAAGCTGCTCTTTTTTTTTTTAAATGTATTTTTCCTCCTTTAATATGTGCATCAATACAATCCCCACACTGATAAGTAATTAGCTAAATTGCTATCGATAGGCGAAGATTCGGCTCGGGGGGTTCACTAAATGGCTGTCAGTGCAGCAGAAGAGGACCAAAGATGCAAAGTTCTGTGGGGAAGATCATGTGACCAGAAAGTCACTAGATACAATTGTTGCACTGCTAGAGAGAGGGCAGGGCTCAAAAGGGGTGTGCCAGAGCCTGTTTCAGAAGGAAGGAGATGTATATATATTTTTAAACATAAGATTTTGCATGTTTTGCCGCATTCATTCCTTTTGGGGTTCAAGACAAGATACGTAGGAAATAGTTGGAAGATATCTTCAAACGAGCTGCTGTGTCTCTTCTGGGGCGTCCCTGCGTGCTCGCGCTCCCTGCGTGCTCGCGCTCCCTGCGTGCTCGCGCTCCCTGCGTGCTCGCGCTCCCTGCGTGTTTGCGCTCCCTGTGTGCGCTCCCTGCGTGCTCGCGATCCCTGTGTGTTTGCGCTCCCTGCGTGTTTGCGCTCCCTGTGTGCTTGCGCTCCCTGTGTGTTTGCGCTCCCTGTCTGTTTGCGCTCCCTGTGTGCACTCCCTGCGTGCTCGCCCTCCCTGTGTGTTTGCGCTCCCTGTGTGCTCGCGCTCCCTGCGTGCTCGCGCTCCCTGTGTGTTTGCGCTCCCTGTGTGTGCTCCCTGCGTGCTCGCGCTCCCTGCGTGCTCGCGCTCCCTGCGTGTTTGCGCTCCCTGCGTGCTCGCGCTCCCTGCGTGCTCGCGCTCCCTGCGTGCTCGCGCTCCCTGCGTGCTCGCGCTCCCTGCGTGCTCGCGCTCCCTGTGTGTTTGCGCTCCGTGACTTTTGCCGCTGCTAATGAAGAATAAATGGATGTATCCCATAAAACAACAAAGAGTCGGGCTGGCCGGCTCCGTGGAAAGGAGAGGGGCAGGGAGGACAAAAGAGAAGGATGCTCGGAGACAATCTGTGCCTAAGTCCTGGGTATTTTCATGTTAATTTAGGACCCGGGTCCCAACAACCATCTGCTACCCCCCCCCCCAAGCCTTGGGCATTCAGAGTGTGTCTGCTTTATTAGTGACAGGCGTTCCCCGACATCAGATGCGCACTGGAGGCTTAATGCAATGTGGGATATTTATGTGCAGATAATTGTCACGTTTTAATGAAGCATAAACATGCAATGTACACCGGCAGACATTAACCCTGTCACTACACCCGCTCGCCCTGCAGCTTGTTTACAGGTGTGTATATTTGGGGTTGTTATGGGCTGTAGCGTGGGTGAGAGAGGGCCACGCATCAGGCAAGGATAACATGAAGTTTGGTGGTTTCTTGTGGCCTTTACAGACATGGAAAACTGCACCTTTTATAATCCAGTTAAACCAGTCTCATAGAAGTTGCCTTTGGCTTTAAGAATATCTTGTATTCTTAGAGGTTCTCCCTTCTTTGTATCTGCTACAAGTAACATCTTGGATCTCCTGTGTGTATCACTGGCTGCATTGGATGCCATAAACTTCTTACATTTGACACATGTCTTTTTGCCCTGAGGTCTACACGGAGCAGGCCCTGAGATTATTACAGCCGGTAAGAGTGGAGAAAAATGGTGGCCTCACATCCCATTGTAATGGACGCATCTTCCCACCACTAACGCCTCTTATTCTCTCTGTAATCCCTCCCAAAATCCAAACTGGAGCGAGGAGGTTACAAACGGAGGCAAAATAGTTTGGTACATTGACGCTAAGATGTAGGTCCGACGTGTTTCTTTGGGGCCAATACTGTAATTGCTTTATGGATAATTTCTAATAAGAAATTCCCGATTCTCCTTGGGGACTTCAACTGTCACATCGATGACCCCTCTCTCCCTTGGGCTTCCCGCTTTCTCTCTGTAACCTCTTCTTTTCGCCTTCAACAGTGGATCGCAGCCAGCACCCACAGGGACGGCCACTACCTAGACCTGGCTTTCACTAAAAACTTCTCTCTCTGATTTCTCTATTTCCCCTTTTCTTCTCGCTCACCATCACCTCATCTCATTTCTCTCTCTCACTTCTCCCCTTCTCCACCTCCACCTGCCCCTCGTCTCTGCAGAAACCTGCACTCTATTAACCTACCAGCTTTTGATTCCACTTTACGCTCCTCCCTCTCCTCTCTCAGTTCTGCTCCAGACCCTGACAACCTGGTCAGGAACAATGATCATCATTTAAAAAAATAAACAATTTAAAGACATTTGTAATGTATTCTAATGTTACAGGCATTTTTGTTCCTATTGCAACACTTTACAAAGTCACATCCCCTTCCCCTTCTGTAACAGCATCACCTTTTTGAGCCCTGCCCTCTCTAGCAGTGAACCAATTGATTCTAGTGCTTGCCTGGTCACATGATCTTCCTCACAGAACTTTGGCTGTCAGTGCAGCAGAAGAGGACCCAAGATGCATTTAGTGAACCCCGAGCCGAATCTTCGCCGATCGAGCACATGCGAACGGATCGATCAGCAACTTAGCTAATCACTTGTCAGTGTGCGGATTGTATTGATGCACATATTGAATGGAAAAAAAATAAAAATAACGACAGCTTGAACTGCAGCTTTAATACTCTCCTGAAGAGAGACAAAGTTACTTTTCAAGGTCACACAAGCAGCCCGCGGAACGCTCGGCAGTATCTCCTGCACTGAAGGTCGGTGTCACACAAGCAGCCTGCGGAACGCTCGGCATTATCTCCTGCACTGAAGGTCGGCGTCACACAAGCAGCCCGCGGAACGCTCGGTAGGATCTCCTGCACTGAAGGTCGGTGTCACACAAGCAGCCCGCGGAATGCTCGGCAGGATCTCCTGCACTGAAGGTCGGTGTCACACAAGCAGCCCGCGGAACGCTCGGTAGGATCTCCTGCACTGAAGGTCGGTGTCACACAAGCAGCCCGCGGAACGCTCGGCATTATCTCCTGCACTGAAGGTCGGTGTCACACAAGCAGCCCGCGGAACGCTCGGCAGTATTTCCTGCACTGAAGGTCGGTGTCACACAAGCAGCCCGCGGAACGCTCGGCAGTATCTCCTGCACTGAAGGTCGGTGTCACACAAGCAGCCCGCAGAACGCTCGGCAGTATCTCCTGCACTGAAGGTCGGTGTCACACAAGCAGCCCGCCGGAACGCTCGGCAGGATCTCCTGCACTGAAGGTCGGTGTCACACAAGCAGCCCGCGGAACGCTCGGCAGCATCTCCTGCACTGAAGGTCGGTGTCACACAAGCATCCCGTGGAATGCTCGGCAGGATCTCCTGCACTGAAGGTCGGTGTCACACAAGCAGCCCACGGAACGCTCGGCAGTATCTCCTGCACTGAAGGTCGGTGTCACACAAGCAGCCCGCGGAACGCTCGGTATTATCTCCTGCACTGAAGGTCGGTGTCACACAAGCAGCCCGCGGAACGCTCGGCAGCATCTCCTGAACTGAAGGTCGGTGTCACACAAGCAGCCCGTGGAATGCTCGGCAGGATCTCCTGCACTGAAGGTCGGTGTCACACAAGCAGCCCGCGGAACGCTCGGCAGTATCTCCTGCACTGAAGGTCGGTGTCACACAAGCAGCCCGCGGAACGCTCGGCATTATCGCCTGCACTGAAGGTCGGTGTCACACAAGCAGCCCGCGGAACGCTCGGCAGTATCTCCTGCACTGAAGGTTGGTGTCACACAAGCAGCCCGCGGAACGCTCGGCAGCATCTCCTGCACTGAAGGTCGGTGTCACACAAGCAGCCCGCGGAATGCTCGGCATTATCTCCTGCACTGAAGGTCGGTGTCACACAAGCAGCCCGCGGAACGCTCGGCAGTATCTCCTGCACTGAAGGTCGGTGTCACACAAGCAGCCCGTGGAACGCTCAGCAGTATCTCCTGCACTGAAGGTCGGTGTCACACAAGCAGCCCGCGGAACGCTCGGCAGTATCTCCTGCACTGAAGGTCGGTGTCACACAAGCAGCCCGCGGAACGCTCGGCAGCATCTCCTGCACTGAAGGTCGGTGTCACACAAGCAGCCCGCGGAACGCTCGGCAGTATCTCCTGCACTGAAGGTCGGTGTCACACAAGCAGCCCGCGGAACGCTCGGCAGTATCTCCTGCACTGAAGGTCGGTGTCACACAAGCAGCCCGCGGAACGCTCGGCAGCATCTCCTGCACTGAAGGTCGGTGTCACACAAGCAGCCCGCGGAACGCTCGGCAGCATCTCCTGCACTGAAGGTCGGTGTCACACAAGCAGCCCGCGGAACGCTCGGCAGTATATCCTGCACTGAAGGTCGGTGTCACACAAGCAGCCCGCGGAACGCTCGGCATTATCTCCTGCACTGAAGGTCGGTGTCACACAAGCAGCCCGCGGAACGCTCGGCAGCATCTCCTGCACTGAAGGTCGGTGTCACACAAGCAGCCCGCGGAACGCTCGGCAGTATCTCCTGCACTGAAGGTCGGTGTCACACAAGCAGCCCGCGGAACGCTCGGCAGCATCTCCTGCACTGAAGGTCGGTGTCACACAAGCAGCCCGCGGAACGCTCGGCAGTATCTCCTGCACTGAAGGTCGGTGTCACACAAGCCGCCGCGGAACGTCTCGGCAGTATATCCTGCACTGAAGGTCGGTGTCACACAAGCAGCCCGCGGAACGCTCGGCATTATCTCCTGCACTGAAGGTCGGTGTCACACAAGCAGCCCGCGGAATGCTCGGCATTATCTCCTGCACTGAAGGTCGGTGTCACACAAGCAGCCCGCGGAACGCTCGGCAGTATCTCCTGCACTGAAGGTCGGTGTCACACAAGCAGCCCGCGGAACGCTCGGCATTATCTCCTGCACTGAAGGTCGGTGTCACACAAGCAGCCCGCGGAACGCTCGGCAGGATCTGCTGCACTGAAGGTCAGTGTCACACAAGCAGCCCGCGGAACGCTCGGCAGTATCTCCTGCACTGAAGGTCAGTGTCACACAAGCAGCCCGCGGAACGCTCGGCAGTATCTCCTGCACTGAAGGTCAGTGTCACACAAGCAGCCCGCGGAACGCTCGGCAGTATCTCCTGCACTGAAGGTCGGTGTCACACAAGCAGCCCGCGGAACGCTCGGCAGCATCTCCTGCACTGAAGGTCGGTGTCACACAAGCAGCCCGCGGAACGCTCGGCAGTATATCCTGCACTGAAGGTCGGTGTCACACAAGCAGCCCGCGGAACGCTCGGCAGTATCTCCTGCACTGAAGGTCGGTGTCACACAAGCAGCCCGCGGAACGCTCGGCATTATCTCCTGCACTGAAGGTCGGTGTCACACAAGCAGCCCGCGGAACGCTCGGCAGTATCTCCTGCACTGAAGGTTGGTGTCACACAAGCAGCCCGCGGAACGCTCGGCAGCATCTCCTGCACTGAAGGTCGGTGTCACACAAGCAGCCCGCGGAACGCTCGGCAGTATCTCCTGCACTGAAGGTCGGTGTCACACAAGCAGCCCGCGGAACGCTCGGCATTATCTCCTGCACTGAAGGTCGGTGTCACACAAGCAGCCCGCGGAACGCTCGGCAGTATCTCCTGCACTGAAGGTCGGTGTCACACAAGCAGCCCGTGGAACGCTCAGCAGTATCTCCTGCACTGAACGTCGGTGTCACACAAGCAGCCCGCGGAACGCTCGGCAGTATCTCCTGCACTGAAGGTCGGTGTCACACAAGCATCCCGCGGAACGCTCGGCAGTATCTCCTGCACTGAAGGTCGGTGTCACACAAGCAGCCCGCGGAACGCTCGGCAGTATCTCCTGCACTGAAGGTCGGTGTCACACAAGCCGCCGCGGAACGTCTCGGCAGTATATCCTGCACTGAAGGTCGGTGTCACACAAGCAGCCCGCGGAACGCTCGGCAGCATCTCCTGCACTGAAGGTCGTTATCACACAAGCAGCCCGCGGAACGCTCGGCAGTATCTCCTGCACTGAAGGTCGGTGTCACACAAGCAGCCCGCGGAACGCTCGGCAGTATCTCCTGCACTGAAGGTCGGTGTCACACAAGCAGCCCGCGGAATGCTCGGCAGGATCTCCTGCACTGAAGGTCGGTGTCACACAAGCAGCCCGCGGAACGCTCGGCATTATCTCCTGCACTGAAGGTCGGTGTCACACAAGCAGCCCGCGGAACGCTCGGCAGTATCTCCTGCACTGAAGGTTGGTGTCACACAAGCAGCCCGCGGAACGCTCGGCATTATCTCCTGCACTGAAGGTCGGTGTCACACAAGCAGCCCGCGGAACGCTCGGCAGGATCTGCTGCACTGAAGGTCAGTGTCACACAAGCAGCCCGCGGAACGCTCGGCAGTATCTCCTGCACTGAAGGTCAGTTTCACACAAGCAGCCCGCGGAACGCTCGGCAGTATCTCCTGCACTGAAGGTCAGTGTCACACAAGCAGCCCGCGGAACGCTCGGCAGTATCTCCTGCACTGAAGGTCGGTGTCACACAAGCAGCCCGCAGAACGCTCGGCAGCATCTCCTGCACTGAAGGTCGGTGTCACACAAGCAGCCCGCGGAACGCTCGGCAGTATCTCCTGCACTGAAGGTCGGTGTCACACAAGCAGCCCGCGGAACGCTCGGCATTATCTCCTGCACTGAAGGTCGGTGTCACACAAGCAGCCCGCGGAACGCTCGGCATTATCTCCTGCACTGAAGGTCGGTGTCACACAAGCAGCCCGCGGAACGCTCGGCAGCATCTCCTGCACTGAAGGTCGGTGTCACACAAGCAGCCCGCGGAACGCTCGGCAGTATCTCCTGCACTGAAGGTCGGTGTCACACAAGCAGCCCGCGGAACGCTCGGCAGTATCTCCTGCACTGAAGGTCAGTGTCACACAAGCAGCCCGCGGAACGCTCGGCAGCATCTCCTGCACTGAAGGTCGGTGTCACACAAGCAGCCCGCGGAACGCTCGGCAGTATATCCTGCACTGAAGGTCGGTGTCACACAAGCAGCCCGCGGAACGCTCGGCAGCATCTCCTGCACTGAAGGTCGGTGTCACACAAGCAGCCCGCGGAACGCTCGGCAGTATCTCCTGCACTGAAGGTTGGTGTCACACAAGCAGCCCGCGGAACGCTCGGCAGTATATCCTGCACTGAAGGTCGGTGTCACACAAGCAGCCCGCGGAACGCTCGGCAGCATCTCCTGCACTGAAGGTCGGTGTCACACAAGCAGCCCGCGGAACGCTCGGCATTATCTCCTGCACTGAAGGTCGGTGTCACACAAGCAGCCCGCGGAACGCTCGGCAGGATCTCCTGCACTGAAGGTCGGTGTCACACAAGCAGCCCGCGGAACGCTCGGCAGTATCTCCTGCACTGAAGGTCGGTGTCACACAAGCAGCCCGCGGAACGCTCGGCAGTATCTCCTGCACTGAAGGTCGGTGTCACACAAGCAGCCCGCGGAACGCTCGGCAGCATCTCCTGCACTGAAGGTCGGTGTCACACAAGCAGCCCGCGGAACGCTCGGCAGTATCTCCTGCACTGAAGGTCGGTGTCACACAAGCAGCCCGCGGAACGCTCGGCATTATCTCCTGCACTGAAGGTCGGTGTCACACAAGCAGCCCGCGGAACGCTCGGCATTATCTCCTGCACTGAAGGTCGGTGTCACACAAGCATCCCGCGGAACGCTCGGCAGCATCTCCTGCACTGAAGGTCGGTGTCACACAAGCAGCCCGCGGAACGCTCGGCAGTATATCCTGCACTGAAGGTCGGTGTCACACAAGCAGCCCGCGGAACGCTCGGCAGTATCTCCTGCACTGAAGGTCGGTGTCACACAAGCAGCCCGCGGAACGCTCGGCAGTATATCCTGCACTGAAGGTCGGTGTCACACAAGCAGCCCGCGGAACGCTCGGCAGCATCTCCTCCACAGACCTCAAACCCAATAATGCAGATTTTTTTTCGGTACGACTGCTGCATATGGACCACGGTTAGGCCACAGGAAAGCCTCTGTTTGCAGGAGCTCCTGTAAACCAGACTCCTATGGGTTAGAAAGACAGAGGAAGGGGGAACTGCAAGGTCAGCTGGTTTCTTTTTGACGGCTCTTTTTCAAGGAACTTGTGCTTTTAGAGATTCCGGTTCTTCAGAAGTCCTGGCCGAGCTGCATCGTCCTGGCCGAGCTGCATCGACCTGGCCGAGCTGCATCGTCCAGCCGAGCTGCATCTTCCTGGCCGAGCTGCATCGTCCTGGCCGAGCTGCATCGTCCTGGCCGAGCTGCATCGTCCTGGCCGAGCTGCACCTCCCGTCCCCGCACCGCTGCTACCTCAGTTGTGAGAAGTGCATATTTATGCAGAACGTTATGTCTGCACAAAAAGAAACCATATGCAATAAATGTTTGAGATGCTTACTGCCGCAGCACAGCAATGCGTTTCAGGCCTCTCCAGCAGTGAGGGGTTACTGGGTTTTACTTCCTATTTGCTACTCTCGCGCCATATAAACTATTCTCCAAATCCCTCACTGACACATAAACAAGGGGTGGTCATCTCCAGTCCTCGAGGGCCACCAACAGGTCAGGTTTTCAGGATATCCCTGCTTCAGCACAGGTGGCTCAATCACAGGTGGCTCAATCAGTGGTTCAGTCTTCAACTGGCTAACTCCAGTTCTCAAGGGCCACCAACAGATCAGGGTTTACGGATGTACTTGCTTCAGCTCTCGTGGCTCAGTTTTGACAGTTTTGACTGAGCCACTGATTGAGCCACGTGGGCTTAGGCAGGGATATCCTGAAAACCTGACCTGTTGGTGGCCTTTGAGAACTGGAGTTGGCCGCCCCATAGTCATATAACCACTTCAGTCTTTCCTTGTTTCACGAACGATTGTCTGAAAGGAACCCTAATATATATATATATCTGTATCATGCCTGGTTCCAGCAGTGCAGGGACCAGGGGATAACTTTATGTGCAGTTGGAAAGTTGCAAAGCTGTCTGCGACCTTTCCCTGCGACCTTTCCCTGCGACCTTTCCCTGTCCTCTGGTTATTTGCTCCTTTTTAATGTTGCATTTATACCCACCAATCAGGGCCGGGCATGTAGGCAGCACCTACAGGTGGGGAGCGAGACCCCTAGGCCTCGTTCAGGGTGCAGGCTTCAGAGGGAGGGCGTGCTGCCGTGCGAGCTGCCGTGGGACACAAAGTATTCAAATTGAATACTGGTTGTCAGGGTAGCAGCTGCCCTGTCTCCGAAGCCCGTAGTTGATGCTGGCTACAGTTTCAATAAACGAAAAAATAGTTTTTTGAAGCTGCAGCAGCGTCACTGGGACCTCGGCAGCCAATGAAATCATTCTTGAGAATGATTTCAATACAGCAACCTAACCTGCCGTCTGTAGCCCCGCCCCCTCCCCGCCTCCTCAACTCCTGAAAAAGTCTACTGGGGATGAACACACATCGCCCAGCAGACTGCCGCTCGCACACGCGAACGCCCTCCCTCCAACTCCTGCCTCGGGCACCCTGAACGAGGCCTTAGGCTGCGGCCAGGCAGGGAACGGGCGCGCCCTGCTCGGCCGGGCGATTCGTGGCCGGCTAGCCGCGCGCTCGCCTGGGTGCGCGGCCACGAATCGCCCGGGTGTGATTCGCCATCATAGGGCGAACCGCTCAAGTGATGCGCTTGCAAGCGGCAAATTCAAATTTGCTTGCTCACGCTGGCCACACACATTGCCACACACATTGCCACAATGTGTTTCATCGCGGCCAGCGTGAGCGTGCCCGCCTGCTCAGCACCACCCTGGACAAGGCCTTAGCTAGCTTCAGTTCCAGCTTCAGTTCAGCTTTGGCTGTCGGCCCTCTCTCTCTCTTGGCTGAGAGTATTCCAGCTGCAGTGGCAGTTACTGTACCGGTTCCAGACAGGAGATCCAATCTGGCTAGGTCCAAGACCCGTTCCTGTAAGCTCTGCCGTGGAGGATAACAGGGGAACTCTCTCTAGGGAGGTCCCTGCGGCTAGGCCTGCAGAGTATCCCCAGTTGGGTATGTGTGTTGTGTATCTGTATTGTTGTGGATTAATGTTTTCCAATAAATTAATTTGATAAACTCTTGTGTTTCTGTCTGGCGATATTGATCCCTGGTATTAGTCCTGGTCTCCGGTGACGGTCTCTACTTACATCCGCACAACCACCCTATATTTCTGAAACCTGCCCTGTATGGGGATCTTCAGGGGTAAGGATCCAGGTAACTTTTATAATGTGGAGGGTGGGGGTTCTCAACTGCAGACCTAAAGACCCCCCCCCCCCCAACAGGTCAGGTTTTAAGGATATCAGCTTCAGCACAGGTGGCTCAATCAGAGGCTCAGCCAAAGGCTGAGCCTCTGATTGCGCCTCCAGTGATGAAGCATGGACTGATTGATCCAGATCTCCTTTTCGGGTTCCTGAGGATGAGATGAGAACCCCTGGGTTAACCCATCCGAATCTTTGATGTTTCAGTCCGGCAGCATACCTGTTTGTAAAGAAATTCCAGGCAGACTGAAGATGCTTTCAGCTCCAGCCTGAAATGAAGAGGAGACTTTGTAAAGACGACTTTATAGAGCAGGTGTTATTGATTCTAAAAGTGGAGTTTTAAACTGCTGAGACAGACGGTTTCCTCAGAAAGCTGCAGGGTGGGCTGAGGGCATGAGAACAAGCGCTGACAAATTCAGACTATGATCCCCGGGCGTCCGAGATCACAAGGCTGAGCAATTCTCAGCTGGAAACGGAGGTGGTAGGAATACAGAAGATGGAGAGTCCTATTTAACTAAAGGACCAAGGGCTAGGTGTGTCCCCTCAAACCCTGTGGAGAGACAGCTGTGCTCACGTGAGTTACCTGGGATATATATGCTAATGGATTATGAAAAGTATATTGTAATGATGCCTATTATTATATATTTCAGGTATCTCAGGTGTGCTCTTCTTTCAGCACAGGTGTCTCCATGTGTTGCCCAAGGTGGGTGTCAGAGGGTATAAATAGCACTAGCACTCATCTCTTTTTCTTTTTAAACCCAACCTGCAAATATCCACGGCGGCGAAGAAATGCCTTATTCGTGGGTACTTCAAATGTCGGCGAAATATTTTCCCATCTCTAATAATCATCATTCAGCTGAAGTTAGCCACTCTGAGCTTGGAGCGGCCGGCAGGCCAAGTCTCCCCCTCATCCCTGCAGCCTCGTCCGGCTGCTCATGCAGTCGGAGGGTTAATTCTATAGGGGAAGGTTGCTGGGGGTTGAGGAGGGGGTTACTTAAATGTTGGGCAGGGGCGAGAGCAGGTATTCCGAGCCGCTTCTATGTGTGAGTTTCCTGCCCCCTTGTTGTGCTTCTGACGTACGTTGATGTGTGTTATGGATTTTATTGTACTGATAAAAAAAAGAACAAAAATATATAAAAATGTTTGTGTGCGTGTATACACACACACACAAATAAATGTCAAATGTCTGTATATAATAAATAAAAAAGAATAGTTGGAGTGCCGTATTACCCTGGTCACAGCCGCTGTTTGTGGTTAGGTGCGGGGTAACTTTTCCAGACAAGTTCTGTAAGTACAGTGAAGCCTAGTTGTGGCGTTTATTGGAAAGAGGGCACGGCTCACTGGGCGGTGGGTACCTAGGGCTCATTCCCACAGGGCATTATTAATAAAGTGTGAAAACTAAATTGTACATAAAGGCATGATTCTTTTTATTGGGGGGCAGGGTGTCTTCAGAGCCGAACCACGGTCACATGTTCCAGGGACCCTCCGCTTCCTGAGAAACTTGTTTAGTTAGTGCCCTAGAACCATCCCCTGCTGAGGAAACAAAATGAAGGTTTATATCACGCCCCGGCACTCTGACCAATAGAAAGCAGTGATGTCACCCGTCGCGGTTTCCTATTGGCCTTCGTGCCCTGGGAGATTTAATAACAGGGAAATAAATCGGTAGCACCTACAGAGGTAACTATCCCAGCAACAGAGGGGTCTCCTGAGCTGAAATGACCGCAGCCCAGCCCCGGGGACCCCGTGCTTCATAACCATGATTATAATAATAATTTGAAGATCGGATGGACTGGTCCTATTAAGAGAATCGGAGTGTTATACTGCACAGAGCAATGCGGTAAGGGCTGTTTGGTAATGAAACTGCTCAGATGTTTTGATGGAATACCATAAACCCCACTGGTCATTGTGAAATCCCGCAGAATAGGAGTAAACTAATTATATATGTGAGCCCCTGCATGCTGGCGATTCTCTGCACTATACCATCTGTGTGGCTTGTGCGTGGAATAGTGATGTGCCGCCTGATCCTTTATGCAGTTTTATTACTGGGAGACACCAGATTAAAAGCTCTTCATCCATCACTCTTGGTAAGAGATAATGCCGCCTGCTGCCTTGTCCCCATGCCACCCTGTGATTAACTGGATGCTGCTGATTTGTTTAATGTCTCTGTATTTATTTCAGGCACCTGCGAGAAAAGGACTTTGATAGTCATACAGATTACACTGTATTCCAAAGGGAAACTACAATAGTGCCGATCGGGGCACTATGGCACAAATTCCAATTGAAGGCAAAAGGAGTTCCCCGTGCGGCAGCACCGAATCGGTACTCTTGCCCTTTATTAACCATCAGTGTCTAAAGTGCCACGCTGATTTTTGGAAGCATGTAAATACTGCACCTATCCTGGTTTACCCTGCACTATACAGGGTGTGTTCCCCCGCGCACTATACAGGGAGCTTAGAATTAGTTTTTTTTTTATTCCTATATCTGAGCTGTGGTAACTTTACATTTTAATGGGAGCAATTATCTTTACTTTAATCTAAAGGGGAAATTCTATATACTCCAAGCGGCCCTGTAACAGGGACTTATCCCTGGTGAAGAAACGATCTCTAAAATCCAGCAGGGATATGGTTAAGTGCAGCATGCAATTAACCAGACTCCACCTTGCCAATAAAGTCTGAAAGAAAAGCCTCCTGTTGGAAACAGAAGAGAGATTTTTCCTTAGCTCACATTTGGGCTGACAGAGGGAGAGCAGAGAAGCCTGCACACAGACACGGTCATGAGCACAAAGGCTGTGCTGAGATCGAGACACCCAGACACCCAGACACCCAGAGACCCATATTTCCGGGACTCAGAGGACCCAGGAACCTGCCAGAGACCGACATGGAGGGCCACCTGCTTAAGGTACCTCCTGAGACTTTGGGGTGATAGGCTGGTAATGGGAATATCCCTCCAGTCCTGCAGACAGGGTCTGGGGCAGTAAGTTACCCTTACACAGGGATAGGGGGTTGTTATTTTGTTGTTTTTGTGTGTTTTGCCTGGATAAAGGAACAGGCTCAATAAAGCCAAGATATAACTGCACCCAAAATGGTTAGCGGCTAAATACCACGGCGGCTGATCAGCGGGGGCGTGGCTGCGGTGAGATGTCGCAGACCGAGCCATATGTGCCGGGCAGCGTGTACTGGTACAAATGCCGATATTCATAGCTCTGAACGCAGTTTAGTTAACCCCTTCACTGCCAAAGGGATGAAGGCATTTTTTAGCGGAGTAAGAAAACTTAGACGCCCGCCCTGCATCCAATGTGGTCTCAGGTCATAAGGAGTCACCCGTAGTCACTGCCAATGTACAGACTCGGGAATAATGGGTGCGTGACATTTATCACCAACAGTGCCTATAACAATACCCCCCCCCCCCCGAGACCTGTTATGCGAGGCACCCAAAATCCGCACCTCTCAACTCACCCTCTTGGTTGACACTCGGAAAGTGGCACAGACTTTTAGGCATTAAATGAACCCATTTTATCAGTGTTAAAATGACATGACAAAGCGTCAAAGGTTTGAGTCCAAGGCTCTGACGTACGCGCGGTCCTGAGCCGCTATCTCTTGTCCGTACGCGTGGTCCTGAGCCGTTATCTCTTGTCCATACGCGCAGTCCTGAGCCGCTATCTCTTGTCCGTACGCGCGGTCCTGAGCCGCTATCTCTTGTCCGTACGCCCGGTCCTGAGCCGCTATCTCTTGTCCGTACGCGGGGTCCTGAGCCGTTATCTCTTGTCCATACGCGCAGTCCTGAGCCGCTATCTCTTGTCCGTACGCGCGGTCCTGAGCCGCTATCTCTTGTCCGTACGCCCGGTCCTGAGCCGCTATCTCTTGTCCGTACGCGCGGTCCTGAGCCGCTATCTCTTGTCCGTACGCGCGGTCCTGAGCCGCTATCTCTTGTCCGTACGCGCGGTCCTGAGCCGCTATCTCTTGTCCGTACGCGCGGTCCTGAGCCGTTATCTCTTGTCCATACGCGCGGTCCTGAGCCGCTATCTCTTGTCCTTACGCGTGGTCCTGAGCCGTTATTTCTTGTCCGTACGCCCGGTCCTGAGCCGCTATCTCTTGTCCGTACGCGTGGTCCTGAGCCGTTATCTCTTGTCCATACGCGCGGTCCTGAGCCGCTATCTCTTGTCCGTACGCGCGGTCCTGAGCCATTATCTCTTGTCCGTACGCGCGGTCCTGAGCCGTTATCTCTTGTCTGTACGCCCGGTCCTGAGCCGCTATCTCTTGTCCGTACGCGCGGTCCTGAGCTGTTATCTCTTGTCCGTACGCCCGGTCCTGAGCCGCTATCTCTTGTCCGTACGCGCGGTCCTGAGCCGCTATCTCTTGTCCGTACGCACGGTCCTGAGCCGTTATCTCTTGTCCGTACGCGCGGTCCTGAGCCGCTATCTCTTGTCCGTACGCGCAGTCCTGAGCCGTTATCTCTTGTCCGTACGCGCGGTCCTGAGCCGCTATCTCTTGTCCGTACACACGGTCCTGAGCCGTTATCTCTTGTCCGTATGCGTGGTCCTGAGCCGCTATCTCTTGTCCGTACGCGCGGTCCTGAGCCGTTATCTCTTGTCCGTACGCGCAGTCCTGAGCCGCTATCTCTTGTCCGTATGCGCGGTCCTGAGCCGTTATCTCTTGTCCGTACCCGCGGTCCTGAGCCGTTATCTCTTGTCCGTACGCGCGGTCCTGAGCCGCTATCTCTTGTCCGTACGTGCGGTCCTGAGCCGCTATCTCTTGTCCGTATGCCCGGTCCTGAGCCGTTATCTCTTGTCCGTACGCCCGGTCCTGAGCCGCTATCTCTTGTCCGTACGTGCGGTCCTGAGCCGCTATCTCTTGTCCGTACGCGCGGTCCTGAGCCGCTATCTCTTGTCCGTACGCGCGGTCCTGAGCCGCTATCTCTTGTCCGTACGCGCGGTCCTGAGCCGTTATCTCTTGTCCGTACGTGCGGTCCTGAGCCGCTATCTCTTGTCCGTACGCGCGGTCCTGAGCCGCTATCTCTTGTCCGTACGCGCGGTCCTGAGCCGTTATCTCTTGTCCGTACGCGCGGTCCTGAGCCGCTATCTCTTGTCCGTACGCGCGGTCCTGAGCCGCTATCTCTTGTCCGTACGCGCGGTCCTGAGCCGTTATCTCTTGTCCGTACGCCCGGTCCTGAGCCGCTATCTCTTGTCCGTACGCGCGGTCCTGAGCCGCTATCTCTTGTCCGTACGCGCGGTCCTGAGCCGCTATCTCTTGTCCATACCCGCGGTCCTGAGCCGTTATCTCTTGTCCGTACGCGCGGTCCTGAGCCGCTATCTCTTGTCCGTACGCGCGGTCCTGAGCCGCTATCTCTTGTCCGTACGCGCGGTCCTGAGCCGCTATCTCTTGTCCGTACGCGCGGTCCTGAGCCGCTATCTCTTGTCCGTACGCGCGGTCCTGAGCCGCTATCTCTTGTCCGTACGCGCGGTCCTGAGCCGCTATCTCTTGTCCGTACGCGCGGTCCTGAGCCGCTATCTCTTGTCCGTACGCGCGGTCCTGAGCCGCTATCTCTTGTCCGTACGCCCGGTCCTGAGCCGCTATCTCTTGTCCGTACGCGCGGTCCTGAGCCGTTATCTCTTGTCCGTACCCGCGGTCCTGAGCCGCTATCTCTTGTCCGTACGCGCGGTCCTGAGCCGTTATCTCTTGTCCGTACGCCCGGTCCTGAGCCGCTATCTCTTGTCCGTACGCGCGGTCCTGAGCCGTTATCTCTTGTCCATACGCGCGGTCCTGAGCCGCTATCTCTTGTTCGTACGCGCGGTCCTGAGCCGCTATCTCTTGTCCGTGCACGCGGTCCTGAGCTGTTATCTCTTGTCCATACGCCCGGTCCTGAGCCGCTATCTCTTGTCCGTACCCGCGGTCCTGAGCTGTTATCTCATGTCCGTACCCGCGGTCCTGAGCCGCTATCTCTTGTCCGTACGCGCAGTCCTGAGCCGCTATCTCTTGTCCGTACCCGCGGTCCTGAGCTGTTATCTCGTGTCCGTACCCGCGGTCCTGAGCCGCTATCTCTTGTCCGTACGCACAGTCCTGAGCCGCTATCTCTTGTCCGTACGCGCTGGTCTTTACAGCAATATCTATGCTGCTTAGAAATATATTTGGTCTCATTGAAACGAATGCAGCAATTGGAGACTGATTCCCGAGCAGCCGGGAGGAGTCACTTCCATCTCAGTGAACTGGGGTCTAGTTTACAGTAAAACTTTCATGAGCCGGAGCTCGGATAGATATACCGTATTAGGCAGTCGTGGAATGAGCGAGGCAGCCCGCATCCAACATGGATTGTATTTCTACAGTGTTTCCTGAGCTCGGGTAGTTACATTGTATCAGCTGCTACTGCTGGCGGAAACAGACACTTAGCCATGGCCATTCAGCTGGGAGGTAAGGGGCTAAGGTTTTTAGGATTAGGGTTTAGGTTAGTATTTTTAGGGTAAGGGGGTTAGGGTTAGGGGTTCTCAACTTCAGTCCTCAAGACCCCTGAACCGGTGAGGTTTTCAGGATATCCCTGCTTCAGCACAGGTCGCTCAGGCAAAGACTGAGCCACTGATTAAGCCACCTGTGCTGAAGCAGGGATGTCCTTAAGACCTGTTGAGGGGTCAAAGACTGAGCCACTGATTGAGCCACCTGTGCTGAAGCAGGGATATCCTGAAAACCTCACCTGTCCTGGCGGCTAAACGACCTCGGTTAATTGTTCCAGACGCTGCTGCTGCCAAACAGGTATAGTAGAGAGTCAGACTACAGCTCCGTGAGCTGGGAGCAGGGGGGAAGCTGCTTTTGTCTGTGGCAAAGCTACGGGTCTTTGGATTCTGCGACAGCACAGTGTCTGATCTGCCATTTGTGTGGCAAAAAAGAACAATTCATCCCAGCGTGGAGGTCTCTCTGCCAGGGTCGTAGTTGCCAACAATTTCGGAATGTCAGAGATGTTCCTGAAAATGGCAGCAATCTCTTCACTACTCTGTGTGATTACGCCGGTGTTGGTCCAGCATGTACCAGGAAAGGTCCAGTAGACTGAGATACTGGCAGGCCTAGCGCAGACAGTCCAAATGGAATAAGGCAGACCCTTCTGGCATCGAATGGGTTAAAGAAGAAGTCCCTCCACAAACCATTTTTGGAAAAATCCAGGAATGCAAACGCCCAAATATCTCCCCAGAAAGAACTCTGATTCTATGTAATAAGTCTGAGGGAACATACTGTTATTTTTAACACACAAACAGTTCGAAAAAGTAAGGCGTGTAATATAGTGCGCACACGTGTGCGTCAGTTACAATTGGCTGTGGGAGGCTGACGGTTGACACAGTCGAGACGCGTGCGCACGCACGGCTGGGAGCGGCGGCGTGGCGTATCACCGCAAATACATGAATATTTATATTTTCGCGCTGCAGCCGCGCCACGTGACGCTGCCAAGCCAATCGCAGCGTGGCTGGGATAGGCTTGGAGGGGGCCCCGGGGGCAGGAGGAGCAGGGCAAGATCTGCATCTTCAGGTGTGAAGGTCTGTGGTAGTCAGTCCCGAGTCCCGGACACGACAGGCGTGAGAGAGGAGGAGACGCAAGAGAGAAAAATACATCTGATAGAATATGAGGCGCACAGTGAGCAGGCTAAATGCAGCTGGGGTGTGAGTAAAAACGTGTTGCTAATAAGCCAGTCATGATTGTTATCAGCATGAAACAGAACCGTCTGAGGTCCCAGAGATAAATATAACTGGGTCTAAATGTGTGCAGATGGAGATGGGATTGAGCCGTGTCACCGTGACTGGTATATCAGCAATGAGTTTTTACTCACACCCTAGCTGCATTTAGCATGTTTCCTCCCAACTGCATATTTCTCTGTTGCACTAGCAAGTCAGATGTTATTAACCGCCAGTCCTTACCTTGCTGTATATCGGTCTTGTATATCCATACAAGGGATCTCTTTACCATTAGGTTTACTGATCTCTAAGAGGCTATAACTGGAACTTGATTCGTGCCTCTGGGCTTGTTAACACACGTTGTGTGCCTATGTAACTAACCAGGGGATTCTACTGTACTTTGCTGTATATTAGCTTTATATACGTATCTGTATATCTATATATTAGGGACTTGTTCATCACCAGGTTAATTATTCTCTAAGAGGCTATAACTAGATACAAACATTGATTTGTGCCTCTAGGCTTCCTTACACATTTTGTGTGCCTATATTATAGGTATGGTGCATGATTGTATTAATTACATATATATCTATATATACATGGTGTTAATTTGAAGAACACACAGGAGCATATACGCGTGACCAACTATTACAGGTTTGCATATCAGTCCGCACGCGACCTGTTTTATTGTATACAGGCTTTTAAACACTATTAATGTTCAGTCCTTGATTGTGCTTGATTTTTAGCACTTAGGGCCTCATGCAGAGAGCAGCGCTATGAACAATCTCGCCATTTTCCGGCGAAAATCGCGCTAAAAACAGCCGAAAATTGCGAGGTAGGAAAAAAGCGCCATTTTTTTTTCTAATTGAAAATCTCGCCGCGCGGCTGGCGAGAAACTACATCTCGCCAGTCTGAAAAATATCCGAATTCAGAAAGGCGCGCTCGCCATCTAGCGGCTGTTTTTGGCGCGATTTTCGTCAATTTTCTCCGCCAACTAAAGTTGGCAAGAAGCAGGAGCTCGCCGGCTATAGGGGGAAAAAAAATGCGCGATTTTTTTTTCTCTCCCTTTCAGCTGCGCGCATCTCTTCATTTACAATTCTCCACATGCAGTAATGCTAAAAATAGCGGATTTCGCCCATTTCTGCATATGGAGAATAAAACTCTCCATTAAAGCTACTTTTTCTTAAACTCTCCAATTTATTCTAGCGCTGCTCTCAGCATAGGCCCCTTAGTTTGAATTTTCATTTAAGATAAGGATATTCACTTGGACTGATCATTATCGGTAGTGTATATACAGTACAGTAGCGTTCATGTTTGTTTGTGTATTATGTTGACCTTGGCTACATACTTTGCCTTGATAACTATACACATTTTACTTTAATACCAATAAATTGATTTTTTAAATCGCTCATCATATCACTTGACACATTGAGTGCTTTCAAAAGGGTTTGCTGCTTCTATTTCTTTATTATTAACTCTTTGTTTCCCTTTTGCACCTGTGTCTGATTAGGAATTCTCTACATTAAGCTGAAGCGAGAGTGCTATCCCCATCTTCTCCCCTTCCCCTTTACTATCTTAATTTAAATATGTCAAATATATTGAAATTTGCATATTTCCCAGGTAACTCGGATCGGGCCAGAACTCTCACCTCCCTCACATAGGCAAAATAGGGCTATTGCTAGAATGGAGAAGAGAGAGGTAGATGAGCATATCCCACGGGGGGAGATACCTGTGAAAACTCCTGAGATATGTGGAGAATATACTAATTCAAACATGTGAAATATATTTGAAATTTGCATATTTCCCATGTGGAGTTAATAGGTCAGCCTAAGCACACTTTTAAACATGAGGTTCGTTTAAAGCAGCAGACCAAGCAATATCCGACATGTGTTTTTTTTTAATACATCAGTTCTGTACTATGAGAAAATACTTGTAGCATTTTCTAAAAACAACTCTCAATGACATTTTTAATGTATTATAATGTAACCAGCCTTTTTTGTATCTATAGCAACCATTTACAAAGTCACACTGACTGCAGAATACTCCTCTGCAGCCATTTAGTGACCCCCCCAAGAGCCGAATCTTCGCTGATTGATCACAGGAGAACAGATCGATCGGCAACTTAGCTAATTACTTATCATTGTGTGGATTGTATTAATGCGCATATTAAAGGGGAAAATAAATTTGACAAAAATGGCAGCTTGGACTGCTGTTTTAATTGAGATTTTTCAGTAACATGTCAGAAAAGGGAAGTGTTGCTGGATTTTGTTCAGATTCTGTGGATCTGAAAGAGGAAGATGCCGGCAGAAATGCAGACCTGTCATTTTTCATTGACCTACAAAAATGCCTTTATGTTAAGTTGTCTTTGCGTCATGGTTTCCGTGAAGCAGAAAATGTTTGACAATATCTCCCGCGACTGTCAGTTTGATAACTTGCAAAATGCCGGATTACAAGATATTTAGGGAAACGCCTGGTGAGGTGACCGTGGAATTTACATTGCAGCTTCAGAAAGGGGGGACGCACCCCAAAAAATAATGCAGCGCGTAAAACAGAGGGAAGTAAAGAAATCTTATCAATCCAGAACTTTGCGTTGTTGTTGTTTCTCATAAGAAATAAACCAGATAAGTTACATTTAATGTGGGTTTACTTAATAGATGCAAAACCGCTACTTTCTATGAGAAATATGGTCACGTTGTGTGTAAGGATGAGCAGTTTTGCGGGTTCAAAGTCCGAATTTTGAGATCTTCGTTCAGAAGTTCAGGTGACACTTGCAGTCTGTATAATGCTGCGCTTATAGTGCCAGCGACGCGACGTCATGCTGCCGTCGCTGGAAAAATCAAATTGAGATGACTTCCAGCGACTAAACCGTCGCTCCGTCGCATTTCGCTTACTACACGTGACAGTAGCAATGCATTTGTTTTGACGTCGCTGTCGCCGGCGCTATAAGCGCAGCCTAACACTCATCTTTTGATTCGTTTTAAAGTTGCAATCCAAGCAATATTCTTCGAGTGTTTTTTTTTTTTTTTTTAATAAATCCATTCTGTAGCATTAGATAATACTACTTTTTTTTTATTTAAAAGTGGGGCGGGGGGGGGGAGTGAGGCCAGGAAGGACGATCCAGCAGAGGAGCATAGTCCCATGTTCATGATGCACTGCACTGAGGGCTCAAGGCTGCTGAATACTTAATGTATACATATGCAGATACACACACACACACACACTAACATATACTGTACATACATAAATAGAGATGTACAGGTTTTTTTATTTGGTTTTACTGTATTGGATTATGTGGTCTATCATTTTACATCAAACAATTAAAGAAAAAAATGAATATTTTGGATGTGTTGGACTATGTGATTAGATTTAGAGTGTAAGCTCTTCGGGGCAGGGATTTATTTTCCGAATGTTACTTTTATGTCTGAAGCGCTTCTTCCCATGATGTATTATATTATTATGTCCCATATATTACTGCTATGAAGCGCTATATGCATGGATGGCGCAACATAAATAAAGTTATACATTACATACATATGGATGACTTTGAAAAGTAATGAGTCTAATTGACATTTAAAGCTGAAGACCAAGCAATATCCTACATGTGTTTTTTTTTTTTTTTTAAATTAATAAATCAGTTCGGTACTATGAGAGAATACTTGTAGATGGTTTTTTTAAATCAACTCTGAATGACATTACTAATGTATTATAATGTAACAAGCATTTTTTGTTTCTATAGCAACCATTTGCAAAGTCACTTCCTCTTCTGAAGCAGGCTCTGGCACACCCCTTTTTGAGCCCTGCCCTCTCTCTAGCAGTGCGCCAATTGTATCTAGTGACTTCCTGGTCACATGATCTTCCCCACAGAACTTTGCATCTTTGGTCGTCTTCTGCTGCACTGACAGACATTTAGTGAACCCCCCGAGCTGAATCTTCGCCAATCGATCAGCAATTTAGCGAATTACTTATCGTTGTGTGGATTGTACTGATGTACATATTAAAGGTGGGCTGGTGGGGGGGGAGGGGGGCAGCTTGAAAGATAAATGAAAAACTGCAACATTTTCAGTTGAATGGTAACATTGACTAATTTACGTAACAACTATTTTTAAACAATTTTGTGGTTTTGTACTTGTTTAAATAAGAAATTATGCAACGTGTTTCTCAGAAAGTTCCTTAAACTCGATGGTTAGTCGGAAAAAGAATGCCGTTTTAGGAAGTCATTTTGTGAGTAAGTGAAGTGTTTGTATCAAAGAGGAAGTCCTCACAATGTGCTTGTCACGAACGGCATACCTGTGACAAGGCTAATACACACCTAGCTGGCCCACTTTGCACCCCTTCAGGGTGCCTCGAATGAGTAATATTCCCCCTCAGCCTGTCACAAGATATATCTTAAAACGCTGCCACCACCAAGAATACAGAAAAATATTATCGCTAGGGGGTCCGTGGTCCCTGTTTATTAAGAGAAATATGTCATTAGCACACACAAATCTATTGTAGCAAAATGTGTCCAAAACTCAAAGCCCAAAGACAAAGCTTATTACAGTTTAGATTTAATGTACTAAAATAGTACAGTGCGTAGGTTACAGAAAAATAATATTGCAAGAAAGCATACAGTACAATATATGCAGACCGTTTTATAAAATAAAAGGGGAAAAATAGAAAATCTAATTTACGTTACCACATAACACTTATCAGGTTTTATATGAGATTTCCTGTGTCACCGCATAGACACTCCCTTGGTTGAAATCTAAATTAATATTCTAAATGCATGGTTTTTATCCTAAACTTCCTGCATTGGACACATGATATCCCTGCTTCAGCACAGGCGGCTCAATAAGTCCCTGCTTCAGCACAGGGGGCTCAATCAGAAGCTCAGTCTTTGACTGAACCACTGGTTGAGTGACCTGTGCTGAAGCAGGGATATTCTGAAAACCTGGCTCGTTGGTGGCCCCTGAGGACTGGCATTGGCCACTCCTGCAGGATAGGGACAAAACTGGGGATTTGGAAAGGAACAGGAACGTGTCATTGCTAAGGACATGCCACGTTTTGACGGTTCACACCTGAACGTCACAAACGTTGACGTTTCTTTGGAAGCTCGAGTCGAACATTGGACCAGCCTTCGAGCCAAAACCCGAGACAGGCTTCATGTTTGGACATTTTTGTTTTTCTTTCCGTGTTTTCTTTATTATTATTTTTTAAAGAAATGGGGCGAACTGAAACATGCAAATGTTTTAGAACGGAACACGAGTGAAAGGGCCCACCCTTAATAATGACTTTATTTTAAACGTGGTAAACATGGGTGCCGTCATTTCCTGCAGGTTTCCCATTTGGACCATTTGATGGCACATGTAGGTAGATCCATATTACTGCTGCTAAAATACATTCTTCTATCTGGTCAGCAGCTGGAATGAGACTTGGGGTGCAGCCAAGATGGGGCCTTAACCCCTTTAATGGCCGTTTCCTCTATCCTGATTTTGCTGCATTGTGTGTGTGTGTGTGTGTGTGTTTTCTGTTACGTTCTCTTGTGTGTGTTTTCTGTGACTGTCCTGTTGCGTGTGTGTTTTCTGTGACTGGACTGTTGTGTGTGTTTTCTGTGACTGTCCTGTTGTGTGTAAGTTTTCTGTGACTGTCCTGTTGTGTGTGTGTGTGTGTGTGTGTGTGTGTGTGTGTGTGTGTGTGTGTGTGTGTGTGTGTGTGTGTGTGTGTGTGTGTGTGTGTGTGTGTGTGTTTTATGTGACTGTCCTGGTGTGTGTGTGTGTATGTTTTCTGTGACTGTCCTGTTGTGTGTGTTTTCTGTGACTGTCCTGTTGTGTGTGTGTGTGTGTGTGTGTATTTTCTGTGTCTTTCTGCCCCATCTGCCCCCTCCATGTGACTCCCTGCCCCACCTGACTGTATGTCTGTCTCTTTCTCCTGTGACAGTCTCTCTGTCCTGTGTGACGGTCTCTCTGTCCTGTGTCCTCTGTGACCCTGTCCTGTTGTGGGGTGCCTCAGCAACTGAGCACTGTGTTTAGGGGTGCTCCGAGAGAACAAAGGTTGAAAACCCGTGCTGAATTGCTATGCCAGGGGTGAATTAATTTGGGTTTTTCAGGATTTCCTTTTGAATCTATCTCCACACGAGCGAAAACAAAAACATTTATCCTGAAATATTTGGTGTTCCTGTTAATACGATAAGGTCGGAGCCTAAGGAGGAATTCCACAGCTCGAGACCCGGTATAAATAATATTTTATACAGAACTGTATACACTGAATCGGAAAAGGATCAGCGTTGGGCCACATGGTTCCGTGTCGCCCAAGGGTGATCAAGGAAGGGGTCACCTTAGGTTCTTCTACTTCAAAGACAGTGCCTTTGACCTCAAGCCACCCTTACTTCCTCTTATGTTGTAAGGATTGTGAAGATGAAGAGTTACCGTTGCTCATTTTCCGAGCACCTACAGTATAAGCGTTCCCGCATGGGACAGAGCGCTGCGCCCTGTACTGAATGCTGGGAACGGTGCAGCTCCAGTCACTTGTAATACTTGTCAGCCTGTCTCTCTCTGTTAAGAAATGATGGCATGTTTGCTTGTCGTTTGAAGCCGATTCCTCCAGTAACGGGATTGCAGCTCTACACAGCAACATGACCACCAGGATGACTTGTGAGCAGTGAGGCGGAAATATACAGTGCAGGTTGTGTGTTTTTTCCAGAATCCGTTTGTATCTGAGTTATTACATAGGAATGCCTGTTCAGGGCTCCCTTGTATACGTTTGCCATAACTCCCTCCCCCCCCCCCTCTTATTTTAACTTTTTCACACCATGTAGAATTAACTGTTACCGACTCATATAACAAAGCATTGGTTAAAGTTAATTGTTTGTGGGTGAAATGCATGTTTCCAAACCAATGCAGATTGTTACACCCAGAGCTCATAGATCCACACTGCCGACTCCCAATATCCCAAATTTTTCCAAATATCAAGGGAGAAAGAGCCCTGGACATTACTGGGGTGACAGCCCCAAGGTTCAACAAAGTATCCGGCCGTTCCTCCTTCTCTTACCGCGCACCCCAAAACTGGAACAATTTACCAGACAATCTCAAAGCCTGAAGTTCTTTCAAGACTTCAGCTGTCTCACATTTTAATCTGGTTTGTAACGGTTATGTACGCTCATCACATATATTATCTTTAAATGTTCATGAAATCATTTTAGTGCTAGAAAAGAGTGAAAAAAACAGGCGCTACTTCGTGAATGAAATTAATGTAGAATGTAATAGAAAGGTGGTACAGATAGGATTAATAATCCAACCCCTTGCTCAAACCTCACTGGTGGGACCTGTGTCACGGGTTCCAAGGGTTAAGTATTGCTCAAAACATCCAGGGGGAGCATGTGGGGAGATAAGAGAACAATATATACAATTTAAGTGCAGACGTCAGGTGTTATATGGTTATAAAGGCTATGTCTTGGCTCCTATGGTTGATCTACTCACAGGAGCAAGGTGATATAATGAGCAGTTGGCAAATTGGGTTGCCACCCTTGAAGATGTCTGTGGATAGTACCCCCCTAACGATTCTCCGTCAGCAGAGTGTATATAGAGAGAGGGAAAAGACTACATAGTGCGATCAATATGATATTTTATATTTGAAAAACACAATAAAAATGCGCACTTACAATTTGCACAAAAGTTAAAAGCATGTATCACAAATTGTGAATGGAGGATCTCCCGAAACAGCTCACCGCCTCCTTCAGGTCAGTCTGCTGGCTTCTACTGCTCTGCGTCCTGGACCGGAGCTTCCTTCTGCGCGCCCGTCTGCAAGATGTGACGTCACTGCATTCAGAGCTGCTTCTACGGATCGTCTCCAAGACCAAAATTGGTCCACTGGTATAACTCTACGCGTTTCGCCTCAGTTACCAAACTGTGTCTCGGCTTCGAAGCCGAGACACAGTTTGGTAACTGAGGCGAAACGCGTAGAGTTATACCAGTGGACCAATTTTGGTCTTGGAGACGATCCGTAGAAGCAGCTCTGAATGCAGTGACGTCACATCTTGCAGACGGGCGCGCAGAAGGAAGCTCCGGTCCAGGACGCAGAGCAGTAGAAGCCAGCAGACTGACCTGAAGGAGGCGGTGAGCTGTTTCGGGAGATCCTCCATTCACAATTTGTGATACATGCTTTTAACTTTTGTGCAAATTGTAAGTGCGCATTTTTATTGTGTTTTTCAAATATAAAATATCATATTGATCGCACTATGTAGTCTTTTCCCTCTCTCTATATACACTCTGCTGACGGAGAATCGTTAGGGGGGTACTATCCACAGACATCTTCAAGGGTGGCAACCCAATTTGCCAACTGCTCATTATATCACCTTGCTCCTGTGAGTAGATCAACCATAGGAGCCAAGACATAGCCTTTATAACCATATAACACCTGACGTCTGCACTTAAATTGTATATATTGTTCTCTTATCTCCCCACATGCTCCCCCTGGATGTTTTGAGCAACATGAAATCATTTTAAACATAATGTGTAACCCTGTCAATTTAATGTAACGATGTACTGTTGTATGTATGTATGTATGTATGTCTTTATTTATATAGCGCCATTAATGTACATAGCGCTTCACAGCTATTCCCCCTGCACTAAAACAGACATAGGGCCTCATGCAGAGAGCAACGCTATTTAAAATCTCGCCATTTTCCGGAGAAAATCGCGCAAAAAACAGCTGAAAATGGCGAGATAGGAAAAACGCGCCATTTTTTTTTTCTATTTGAAAATCTCGCCGCGCGCCTGGCGAGAAACTACATCTCGCCAGTCTGAAAAATATCCGAATTCAGAAAGGCGCGCTCGCCATCTAGCGGCTGTTTTTGGCGCGATTTTCTTCAATTTTCTCCGCCAACTAAAGTTGTCAAGAAGCTGGAGCTCGCCGGCTATAGGGAAAAAAAAAAAAATGCGCGATTTTTTTTTTTCCCTTTCAGCTGCGCGCATCTCCTCATTTACTATTCTCCACATGCAGTAATGCTAAAAATAGCGGATTTCGCCCATTTCTGCATATGGAGAATAAAACTCTCCATTAAACCTACTTTTTATTCCCCTCTCCAATTTTAAAAAGCGCTGCTCTCTGCATAGGCCCCTAAGTGTAAAAGCTGAATTTAATTAAGAGACACATCAAGGGGTGATTGAGGCAGGATTCAAATATGGGATTTACAATGGGCTACTTTGAACATGGGCTGCACCATAGCTCTGAGCCCAGGACATGCGTGAAAACGAGAGGCGACTCTCAATGTGTTATTTCCCGGTAAAACATTTTATAAATAAATAAAGAAGTCTGCAGTTGGGGACTTTTTAGATTTAGTTTTCTTAAAATCCCCTTATTGTCACAGAGGCTAAGAGCTTTGAAAGACTACAGGTATAAATACCTGACTTTGTTATGCTGTTATTTGGTTTTTCTCACCCTTTATATCCCTTATTATAATAATAATTAGTAGTGCACATTTAAGATCCAGCCTGCAGGAAAAGTAAATATACAATATTATTTTATTTTTACTGAAGTGTCGGTGGCAATGCATCGTGGGGAAGTGGCATGTCTTTGTAATTTAGTCGGAATTAGAAAGACAGGACATTTTCCCAGGATGCTTAGGGCTGAAATGGCAACACTCTCCGACTTGACTTGGCAGCTATTAAATATAGCACAATCTGTATAATACGAATCTAAGCCAGAGGGGGGTCAGGGGGTCAAGGGCCAAAGGCTCAGCGTGCGCTGAATAATAAGCATCTGTACTGCATTTCATTATTGGTCATAGCTCCTGGATATCTGGATGTCCAGCTGACTCCAGATGTCAGTGAAAGTCTCCTTCGTGAGTCTGACACACTATAGATTGACTGGAGCTTGGTTTGATGGACGTTCCAATTTCAGAGAACCTCTTGCATTGATACTGCTCAGATTACCTGGGACCTGCAGTCACAGGGGCAGCACACTGGTGCTTTGTCTGTGGGGAAATGTAGAGTCCTTTCTATGGGTTAGGGAAGTCATCTGTTCAGGTCCAACAGTGCCAGAGGTAATAACAGAGAGGCTGACAGCTGCTATCAACTGCATCCTCCGAGTGTTCCTGTTACACCAGATAACAAAATATTTAGTTTCCTGTCCTGAGGAAACCACCGCTCATTAAATACTTCTAGCATTTTCTTCTGCAGTTGACTTGCAGTGGCGTCGTCTTTTTGATGCTAGCAGTGAAAGAGTTGACTTGTATATATTATATAGACCCAATTGAGTTTAGGTTGAGCAATGTATTATTAGTTGAGAAGAAATGGGTGGTGATGGGTGGGTGGGGGCGGTGCTTTTAACCAATCGGAACGCTCCCTTTCAGCAATGTCCACAAAACGCTTGTGTTGCCATGAGAAGTGTTTTGAGAATCTTTGGGGATGTTCCGTTTCTTTTTGACATTCACGGGGGGAATTCGGCTTATATTTTAATTTCAAGTCACGTTTCTAAAACAGTGACTTGTATTATTTAAATCAGGCATGTAGAACCTTTCATGTTTTTAATGATACAAAGTATCACTTTGTGAATTTCGGGATTTCACAAGGGCTCAGCTTGGCTTTGTCATTTTCCCTTCCTTGGAACCACAGCCCTATCACACAGGTTCTATTATCACAGGAGTGGACAACTCCAGTCCTCCAGGTCCACAAACAGGTCAGGTTTGAATGATATCCCTGCTTCAGCACAGGTGGCTCAATCAGTGGCTCATTCAATGTCTGGAGTTAGCCGCCTCTGTACTATAATATAGTGACTCTAATGTGACTAAATAATATAGTGAGTATATTAACTTGCACGATAGAACAGTAAAATATGTTAAATGTAGCGGCAGCCCCTTCCCCAGCAAAGGTGTCTGCAGGTCATTACAAAGCAAGGTCGGTAATGCAAAGCAATGCATTGCGAACACGTCTGGAAATAAAGCGGGTAACCGCTTTAATTGCTGGGTTGATAGCTACATGCCTCCCCTTTCGTACCTTAATCACCTAATATAAGCAGATGCTAATGCCAATTATTGACTATGGAGACATAGTATATGGCTCGGCTCCTCAAACCCACCTTAGCAAACTTGACACCCTCTACAATTCAATTTGTCGTTTTGTTCTCCAATGCAACTACAACACACATCACTGCGAAATGCTCAAAGAACTAGGTTGGTCAACACTCGAGTCTAGGCGCAAAGTTCACCTTTCCTGTCTTGCCTTTAAATTCTTCATGGGCAAGCTACCCAGCTACCTGAACAAGCTCCTCACCCCTTCCACATGCAGCACCTATCACCTGAGATCAGACTCCAAAAGACTGTTCATGGTCCCAAGGCTCAACAAAGTATCCGGACGTTCCTCCTTCTCCTTCCGTGCACCCCAAAACTGGAACAACCTACCAGAGACTCTCATATCCACCACCAGCTTAAGTTCTTTCAAATCTAAGGCTGTCTCACATTTTAACCTGGTCTGTAACTGTTTCATACGCTCATAATATACATTTTCTTTAACTGTGCACGCAATGTATTGTATATAATGTATACCCTGTTCATTTATGTAACTGTATTTGTAACCATGTACTATTTGTTTTACTCTGTGCCCAGGACATACTTGAAAACGAGAGGTAACTCTCAATGTATTACTTCCTGGTAAAATATTTTATAAATAAATAAATAAGACAAGATTCTCCTGTGTATCAAAGGGCATTAAAGTGAGCGCTAGAGATGGGCGTTTTTGCGAATTTGGATCTACAGCGGATTGGCCGGTTCCTTTTGGTCCGTGGATTTCAGCGGATCAATGTCAAAAAGGGCGATCCGCGGACCTTTTATTATTATTATTACGCACTCTGCGGATTCCGCAACGCGTGGACGGATTTGTAGAATCAAATCCGCGGATGACTCGGGCATCCGTTTGCGGGTTCTTAACGAATCCGTATGCAGGTTGTATCCAATGGCGGTTTTTGAGGAATCCGTGCGGATTGAAACCGCCCAAATCCGGTTGCGGATTTTACACCGCCAAACGGATTCTGGGTGTAAAATGCGAGAAAATCCGGGGAAACGGATCTGGGCGGATTCGCCCGTCTCGAATGGGCGCCACACAGACGCCTCCTGCATCACACCGCGGCGTACTCACCTACAGTTTATTTGATTTATTTCCTGACACTCAAACGAAGTACATATGTCCCAGTGTTATTCTCATTAAGAAGCGTACGCTATCAATGTTTCTATAGCAACGTATGCATTGATACGTTTGTGCAGGCAGCAGACAGATATAAAACCCACCTAATGTAGCTGTATGTATACAGATTGAGGCCAGTTAGTCATCTGTCGCGTCTGAGTCAGGGCCAAAGTCGCATCACTTGAGGGACCTTGTCAGTTTCACACTTTCCTGGCTCCGGGAGGCTGTGATGTGAGGTCCGGGGCTCTAGATGTTGTTACTGTGAAAAAGCAATATTCTGAGCTGCCATTCTGCATTTCCATGCGGCAATAGCCAGAAAATATAACACTCGATCCCTAAGAGGCCATTGGGTTAACAATATTGCCAAACTGATAACTTGTCACCATGAGAACGTCTGTGCTTTGTGACACTGGTAATGGTGTATTATTATGCCAAATAGTGCTGCAGTTCTGCGTGGCAATGCTGAAAACCAGGACTGGACTACAATCTCCCGAAAACATGGGAAAAGGCCAGAAACCGGCTAAACAAACATTGACCAACAAGGATCATTTTCTATCGCGGGTCTGGGATGTTCCACATTCTGAATCTCTGTCTGTTTTACATCCGTAAAAAGGATGGACCCTGCCTCGTTTAACAAGCTCACCATCCAAATAGTGTTTTCTTGTGACGCGGCTCCCCCCAGTCGAGCTTGGAATTTCCTGAAAGAGGCTACATCAGTGAGTTACTTTGTAATAACCAAGAGTTCCAGGGGGGGGGGGGGGCAATTCCAGTCCTCAAGGGCCACCAACAGGTCAGGTTTTCAGGATGTCCCTGCTTCAGCACAGATGGCTTAGTCGAAGACTGATTTGTGCTGAAACAGGGATGTCCTGAAACCCTGACCTGTTGTAGCCCTTGAGGACGGGAGTTGCCCACCCTTGGTGTAGATGTATGTACAGTATGAATGTCTTTATTTATATAGCGGCGTTAATGTACATAGCGCTTCACAGCAGTAATACACGTGACTATCATGTAAATACATAATGTAAATAACACATAAAGGGAAGAAGACATAAAAGTGACATTTAGGAAAAGGAGTGAAGAAAAAAAATGCACAAAAGCGCACAAGGGAAAGGATTAGTATTAATTTATTAAAACAAACACATAAACAGCTGAGGGGATCCAACCCCTCCTCAGCTCAAAGGAGTAGCTGCCTAGAAATATAAAAACCATATATATGGTCTCTAAACATATACAAATCTAACACAGTAAACCATACACAACATAAGAAAAAAAACACAATCAATGTAAAATAAACAAAGAAAGTATTAACAGCTCAAGGAAGTAAGGGTTAAAACCGCCATAGAGAGCTATAATACTGCTGACAGGGGGAAACGAACACTCACACTGAGGCAGAGAAGGGGGACCTCTGATGACCGTATGAATCCGGATCACGGCATCAAGGAAGAATGGAAACAGCCACCTCTGGAGCCTCAGGCAAGCTCCGTTTCAGCCTCTCAGCAAACACGCGCAGAATGACCTGTCGTGACCTCTACGCGTTTCGCACCACGTGCTTCGTCAGACGAAGCACGTGGTGCGAAACGCGTAGAGGTCACGACAGGTCATTCTGCGCGTGTTTGCTGAGAGGCTGAAACGGAGCTTGCCTGAGGCTCCAGAGGTGGCTGTTTCCATTCTTCCTTGATGCCGTGATCCGGATTCATACGGTCATCAGAGGTCCCCCTTCTCTGCCTCAGTGTGAGTGTTCGTTTCCCCCTGTCAGCAGTATTATAGCTCTCTATGGCGGTTTTAACCCTTACTTCCTTGAGCTGTTAATACTTTCTTTGTTTATTTTACATTGATTGTGTTTTTTTTCTTATGTTGTGTATGGTTTACTGTGTTAGATTTGTATATGTTTAGAGACCATATATATGGTTTTTATATTTCTAGGCAGCTACTCCTTTGAGCTGAGGAGGGGTTGGATCCCCTCAGCTGTTTATGTGTTTGTTTTAATAAATTAATACTAATCCTTTCCCTTGTGCGCTTTTGTGCATTTTTTTTCTTCTCTGTTTCTCAGGGTGTCCTCCCCCCCTTCGAGGGGGGATCACCTCTGAAGTGGGAGCTCTTGGGGAGACGCTCCATGCACGTGCAGCACAGGGATTAATCCTATCAAAACAACTGCAGCACGAGCGCTGAAAATCCTGCACTTTATTTTTAGGAAAAGGAGTCCCTGCTCCAAAGAGCTTACAATCTAAATGGTAGGTAGGAAGAACGTACAGAGACAGAGGGCGTTCTGGTAAGTGCGTCTGCTAGGGGCCAAGGTTTATGTATGAGGTGTAAAGTATCAGCCACGTAGCTCCTCATATGCTTCTTTAAGCAGGTGTATTTTAAGGTGGGTCAATATAGAATTGTTACACATTGCACACCCTTCAGGTTAAACCAATAGAGGTCTCTGATACTACTTAAGGTTTTCTGTACCTATACGGTACACGTGTTAGACGTAACCCGTACAATAGACATGGGTGGAACATTTGCATAGAGCTGTAAGACTTGCGAAATTCAGACATTCGTGTTTTTTTTGGGCAAAGTCGTGGAAATGGCAGATTTGAACAAAAATCTGCAAATGCCAATATCCTACTCAGAAAATGCACTTTGCTTTTAAATTGATGGATTACTTGGGGGAAGCGTTGAGAAAACGTCAGCGCTCCGTTAGAATGGGATCTCTCTCCTGACAGTCCCAGATCTCACTTGTAAAGGAGGTTGAATGCTGTGATACATGCATTCTCCATAGATACATTCTGTGCTCATGTTAAAGAGGACTGCTGCCATTATATTTCTCCTCTCATCACCAGACACTTTGGGCTGGTCGCGTTTTTGCCTCAATAATCACGCATGGTGTCGCAGGCCCCTCTAGCACTGCGAGAGTTAATTCTTCTTGACGTTGCATGGAAGAATGGATCCCGAAATTGGAACCACAGTCATGTAATTGGCTGACGCGAGTCACATGGGTTAGGACCAATCACCAATATCTCCCATGGAATCAGACATAGCTATAACGATCCCTCTCCGTCTTTGTAACGGTAACACGGGCCAAACTTTTTATATTACGCAATAAATGTCTCATTGAGTTATCGTACTTGCTTATGAGCCAGCTACTCATTACTGTGCACACAGCGTGTATAAGAGGGATAGACGCCACACAATACCAGCAAGTGTTGTCTCACTAAGGCTTGGAGTTATAATACAGTGAAAGCTGTCTGGATAACTCCTGCTTTGCAACACATTGCATTTCTTTCTGGCAGGAATTGGGTTAATATTTGAGCAGAGGGAAAAGTCATTGTCGGCTGCTCTAATTACTCATGTTGTATTCATGATGGGGCACATATCAGCTTCACATAGGTCACTCCTGCTTTGCTATCGCCTGAGTTTCACTGTAACCCCTTCACACAACCCAGAGCTGGCACCTGCAGGGACAGATGAGTGGGCTGGTTTGTGAATCCGTACAGTACCTGTATGTGCAGCATCGATGTCAGGCAGGGCAGCACCTGGCAAAGTGATACTGTGTAATTAGTGAGGCATGAGGGGAGATGATGAAATGTGCAATGTCAGGGGTGGCCAACTCCGGTCCCCAAGGGCCACCAACAGGTCAGGTTTTAAGGATATACCTGCTTCAGCACGGGTGGCTCGACTGAGCCAATGATTGAGCCACCTGTGCTGAAGCAGGGATATCCATAAACCCTGATCTGTTGGAGGCCCATGGGGACTGGAGTTGGCCAGCCTTGCTTAATGTAAATTCTAACAATAAGGAGAAAAAGAGTTGGCCTTATATTTATGTATAAGCGAATCTCTATGTTTCTGATCTTAGTTATTGGAAGGTAAAGGCTCAGGGACCTTAAAATGTTCATATACAGAAAAGAACCTACACTCTATTACAAAGGGTTAAAACGATACGTAATGCAGCATATCATTATTATGTATTTTAAATGACATATACATAAATAACAGCAACTTGTACTTATTCACAGAAGATTAAGGGCTGTCCCGGCTACTTGTCATTATTCTGCTCCCGTTCTGTGGGGATCTGTTGCATTATGCATGATTTTATCTTCCTCTCCTGTCTGAGAGACCTGCATGGAACTCGTCCTTAATGCGAGGACACTGAATCAATGTACAGGTATTCTGCATTCATCTCTTCCTGTGCCCTCTAATGTCCAGTTGTCAGTGAAGTTGGAATCTGTGATATATATTTTTTAATTCTTTTTTTTTTTTTTTTGCTGGTAAAATTATTTAGATATCTTTTTTTATTCTGCCTAAACTTTCCTTTCTTATGCTGTTTTGTTGCAGAAATGTGTGTAAAACCATGAGAAACAGTGGCTTTGTTTTCTAACGATAAAATCCAATTGCATATAATCAGTGCATATACAGTATCATGATCATATTATATAGTTATCACTCATTGGTGTATTTAAAGAGAAGTCAGTACGGAAAGACACTGACTAAACATTGACACTGAGTTTGAATCACTGAAACCTGGTTCAAGTCACTTTATCTCCCTAACCCTATAATTATATTGTGAGCAGCCCCCAACCCTCTCTAATAGCGTGTGAGATCAGATGCATTGTAAGGAACCCCAACCCTCTCTAATAGCGTGTGAGATCAGATGCATTGTAAGGAACCCCAACCCTCTCTAATAGCGTGTGAGATCAGGTGCATTGTAAGGAACCCCAACCCTCTCTAATAGCGTGTGAGATCAGATGCATTGTAAGGAACCCCAACCCTCTCTAATAGCGTGTGAGATCAGATGCATTGTAAGGAACCCCAACCCTCTAATAGCCTGTGAGATCAGATGCATTGTAAGGAACACCAACCCTCTCTAATAGCGTGTGAGATCAGATGCATTGTAAGGAACCCCAACCCTCTCTAATAGCCTGTGAGATCAGATGCATTGTAAGGAACCCCAACCCTCTCTAATAGCGTGTGAGATCAGATGCATTGTAAGGATCCCCAACCCTCTCTAATAGCTCATCTGAGATCAGATGCTTTGTAAGGAACCCCGACCCTCTCTAATATCGGCCTGAGATCAGATGCATTGCAAGGAACCCCGACACTCTCTAATAGCGGCCTGAGATCAGATGTATTGTAATGAGCCCCAACCCTCTCTTATAGCGCGTCTGAGATCAGATGCAATGTAAAGTATTTTGTATTTGATACCATTTTCAAATGATCTGAAAATTGAAGGTAACCCTTTAGGGATGCCCGGGGAACCCAAAGGTTTCTAGGAACCCTTGCTGAAAACCACTGCTGTACACACTTAGGTATAGGGCATTAATCGGCAATTACTTAAATACTTTTTCACTTTAATTGCCGCTTTGCGTCAACAGTTCTGTTTTTAAAATCGATATGTATCAAGAAAGCGTGCGCTATGACGCAGTGTGTCAAGTAAGATTTAACCATTTCTGTAAAACAACTTCTCAAGGTATAATAAATAAGATGCAAAATGTGTAAGGCAAATAAAGACTTAAATCATTCTGCAGGCCCCGGCGTTTCTGCACAAGGGGAAAACGCTCGGAACATAATTAGCTGAAATGTCACAGGATGAATGTACTAGAAAGGGAGCCGTCTGTGCTCATGAATCCAGAGAGACAGAGGGATCTCCTGTACAGGCAACAAGGAGATATCCGGGAACTCCAGTGGTGTTAGTGAAATGTGTCCATCACGATCGACGTTTCGGTCCCACCTCGGACCTTTGTCAAGATCTCTCTTCACAAAGGTCCGAAACCTCGATCCTGGTTTAATCAACGCATTTTGACGTGTCACTAAGACCACTGGAGCGCCTTCATCTCGTCTTGTTTAGGAGATGAAATTGACCAGAGAATATTCCTGCAACACAGATGGATTTGACGTTCTTTGGTAACCAGTCTTTGGGGGCTGATTCTGTGCAGCCGATCATCTGAAACATACAGCACTATTGTTTTTATGTTTTCTTTTCACTTGCGCGCCCCAAAACCTGGACATCTGAGAGATGTATGGATCGAGAAAGTCATCTACAATAGGGTTGGAGCTGCAAAAATTTACAAATTGTTTGTATTTGGATTAACACTCAGTTTTTGCATTTTGCACCTCACTATTTGTATGTGATTATATGCACTATCATCAATTGAATTAAGCACTAATATCACCATTTATATACTCTCATTTATATATTTTTATATATTCTTATTATAAGAAATATCACGATTTGGTTAACGCGCCACGGTGGGTAACACCATTATCTTTTCACTGTCAATCCATGACATGGTTAGGGCTGCAGTACACAGCAGGGGTCCTCAACGCCAGTCCTCAAGCCCCCCGCAACAGGTCTGGTTTTAAGGAAATCCCTGCTTCGGCACAGGTGGCTCAATCAGGCTGAGGCACCTGTGCTGAAGCTGGGATATCCTAAAACCTGACCCGTTGGGGGGTGGGGGGGGGGGGGCTTGAGGACTGTAGTTGAGCACCCCTGGTATACAGCACAGAGATGTATATTTATATAGCGCCTTCCACGTACAGAACGCGTCACGGCAGTAATAGTGCTTCTGTGATTGTGCTATTTCCGTCGTTTATTGCCATCTCTCTTTCTATATTTGGCATCAGCGTTGTATAATTGGAAGAAAGTAAAATGATTCGCTGTCAACCAGAAGATAGCAACATTTTCCCCACACCCAGTCATTATGTAAATGGAAACGCCACCACAATAGTGCCATCTGTCCCTTAACCCAGGGGTGATCAACCAGTCCTCAAGACACCCCGCCCCCCCACCCCCGTTAGATTTTCAGGATAACCTAGCTTCAGCACAAGTGGCTCAATCACTGATTGAGCAACCTGTGCTGAAGCAGGGACTGATTGAGCCACCTCCTGTCCTGAAGCAGGTACTAAGAAGCACCTGTGCTGAAGCAGGGACTAATTGAGCCACCTGGAATAAACTAGGTGAGAAAATATTTTGAATGTGAAGTTAGTCTTGTTTGCTCCTCCCCATTAATAAGGCCACCCCATTTTTCTCACACCCCTTCCCTGTCTGGTAAAGGGACAGGATAAGGCAGAGATTAGGGCAGTAACCCCATAACGATCTTTATTTGCTGGATTAACCCTCCAAAATTATTTTTAACTACCTTCTATTTACGGCATCAATCACCTGCAGGTAGCGCTACCCTCTTACACATACAGTATCCATGTCATCCATCTCGGCCGGATAAGACAGGGGTGCTCAACTCCAGTCCTCACGACCCCCACCCCCCAACAGGTCAGGTTTTCAGGATATCCCTGTTTCAGCACAGGTGGCTCAGTCAAAGACTGAGCAGCAGATTGAGCCACCTGCACTGAAGCAGGGACTAATTGAGCCACCTGTGCTGAAGCGGGGCTGATTGAGCCACCTGTGCTGAAGCAGGGATTGCCTGAAACCCTGACCTGTTGGGGGAGGGCTTGAGGACTGGATTTGAGCACCCCGGCTATAAGAGACCCTAAAAGGATGAGTGTTGGTTTTCAGACACAGGCACACGTCCCTTTGTGGGTAGGCTGCATTATATACGGATTTATCTTCTGTGAGTGCGGCGCTTTCTAAGATGTATAAATAATTACAGTGTCCTTTAAGGCCCGGGACGCAGTGATGCTCCATCAAACAAGCTCATTACTCTGCTATCAGGAGCTGACACTACTCCGGTTGTCACGGCAACCATCCATGATTCAAAGCTGCTGTGAAAGGTCGGTACCCAAAGGCAAATAGGCAGCCTTCAGCTCTCAGCAGATGCTGAGCCGTTCAGCCAATCACAGATCTGCTAGGGAACTATGACATCATAGTCGAACCAGTCGCAAAGATTTAATACTTGGTTTGCAGTCGCCTTCCCTTTAGGTTTTGCATGTGCGGGGTGTCGCAGGAAGACGGCTGTTGGTGTAGGCCAGGGGTGGCCAACTCCCGTGCTCACGGGCCACCAACAGGTCCGCTTTTTTGGATATCCCTGCTTCAGCACAGGTGGCTCAATCAGTTGGTCAGTTGTTGACTGGCCAACTCCAGTCCTCAAGGGCCACCAACAGATCAGGGTTTACGGATATCCCTACTTCAGCACAGGTGGCTCAATCAGTGGCTCAGTCGATTGAGCCACCTGTGCTGAAGCAGGGACATCCTTAATATCGGTTGGTGGTTCCTTGAGGACTGAAGTTGGCCACCCCTGGGGTAGGGTAATACAGTTATTTATTTATTAAATAGTTTACCAGGTGAAAATACATTGCGCCTTACCTCTCATTCTTAAGTACTGTATACCCTTGCAGGCATCTCTGCATTCAAAGCGTTTACCGTGGTTTTAAAAATATATGTCAGATGCTGTCCCCACATGGGGGGAGGGGTGTCTACTTGTCAAGGCAAAAGTGGGGCAATTCTAGGGCAAAAATGCTGGCAACCTATCAAAGAAAAAAAATCCTATTAAGTTAATGGTATTTTGGGGGATTTGTTCCAATTTTGGCTTGATACACAGACCTCACCCCCCCCCCCCCCCCCCAATAAGAAGAATAAAACGTTGGGGATATAATTGGTTCACACTGAGAGAAAATGTGTTTTAACATTTGTATTGAGTTCATCAAGAAATAAAGGTGATGCACAGCAACACATGATTCAAAGTCAGGAATAGCATATTAGGAAGGTTACCGGCTACGTCCAGACACAGAAGCAGGCACCTGTCACACATTGATATAGCTGCAAATATCTCCAGGTTTTGCTTCATCAGGGTTCTGGTGAAGGCTTTTTTTGGCCCAAACGTTGGTCTCTTTCTTCATGTCAAATAAATACCATTTTGCATTGGAGTGCCTCGAGATCTTTTCAACTGCATTACAAAATGATATTGTGCCCGTCATTTTATCATCTAACAAACATCTGCATGTAGGTTCATTATCTGAATGGCTAGCAGTGATCAAATGTATTCCGTTTTGAGATGTTGCTTGTTGGGTGAGAAAGTAGAACATCTCTATCCATCTCATTAGTTCTACGAAACTGCTGTATGAGCATAATGGTAATGCGGGGCTCTCAAATGCGCGACCGCTCAGCTAACGGGCCCCGCGCTCGAACCAGGGATGGGGGGGAGGGCTGGAAGCTGCTGCCGGGACCCCTCTCCCCCCCTGGTCCAGGCCCCCTCACCCTGCTGATGTGAGGCAGAAGTAGGGCCTGGCCAGAACTCGGGCCCGACTTCCACAACTGCTCAGCAACGGAGGCTCCCCCCCAAGGTAACGTGTGGGGTTTTGTGGGGAGGTTTTATGTAGGTGTGTAGGTATTGTGGGGGAGGGCACAAGATTTAAGGCACACGCTGCTGTACCAAGCAGCTTGCAATCTAATTTTGGTGCCAGGTACAAATGAAAATAAAGTGACAGCCACAAGGCCTCAAGGAGCCAACAGTAGGATTTGAACATGGGCTTTCCATCTTCAATGATATTACCAACAAGCTGCTAGTTCCCCCACTCCTCCCCAAGAACGGGCTTGCAAACTCACCGGGACTGATGCAGTGCGGGGCCTCTTCCCTTACCGTGGCCCTACCTGTGGGGCGGTTGTGGTGGTGGCGCTGGAGGAAGACCACCCGTTGGGCCCCAGCCGGAAGACGGACCAGCTTCCGTGATCGCCGCCTGGATGGGATGGGCCCCTTCCATCTCCTCTCCCGCACTCACTCCACAGGTGGGGTCCCGGGTGCAGCCGCACCGATGGCACTGCCATGAAGCCGCCCTGGGTCACCCCCACCCACCCCCCCGGTTACCACTCCTCCTGCGCTACTTTAAAACCCATGAATCTAGTTACTCCTGGGCTCTCACCGACAACTCGTATATTCTCTCCGGCTCGAAGCTTTCGCGTCCCTGCGTGGGGATGACCACCAGCGCACAGCACTGTGCAAATCCCATTACACAGTCAGCGGTTTAGTGTTGCCACGGGAATCCTGTTACGGGAGCGTGCGCACGGAGAAATCTTGGACCATTTTTGACAGGCGACAGCAACCTGCCAATGGTTTTTTTTTACAGTGAATTAATTCAGCGGCCGGCGTTCAGCGGGGAATATTTGGGGACTGCGGCGTGCACCTGTGCAAAAGTCACATTTCCAGCAGGGCAACCCCAGGTGAGTCGTTACCTGGGTCTAAAAATAACTTTGCGCATCGGCCTCTCAGCAGTGAATTCCAGGAGAACATGTCGCGGCTTATTTATAATTAACCCCTGTGCTGCCTTGCAACACATTGCAGCTTCCCTCTGGCAGAGAAGGGTTAAAATGTATTCCTTCTTACACTAGCTTATATCAGGGGGGCTAACACCAGTCCTCAAGGGGCCAGTCGATGTTGCTGCTTCCCATTGGCGCATGTGACGCAGAAGATGTATCCCGCCATTTTGTTTCCCCTGGAACATGTACTGTAATTAGCGCAGTTCGGCTCCAGAGAACACGCCGGTTCCCATCCTATGAAAAAACAGGGGTAGGGTTAGAAATAAACCAGTAACTGGGGTGGCTGCTTTAACAAAATCAGCGTTATAACTTCTTCCTACAGTATCTTGGAAACACCAGTCTATCGCCCCTAAAAATGCTGTGAAATTGTCTTCCCCGTGGGGGAGAAGAGTTCTGTTTAAATGAATGGGACTGAAATATCCTCCAACACAGGGAAGATTTGTCAATAGCACATTAAATAGGAGCCTGTGTGATCTAATCACGAAGACCCAGATTAACTAAGGCAGGGGCGGCCAACTCCGGTCCTCAAGAGCTACCAACAGGTCAGGTTTCAGGATATCCCTGCTTCAGCACAGGTGGCTTAGTCAAAGACTGATCCACCTGTACTGAAGCAGGGATATCCATAAACCTTAATCTGGCGGTAGCCCTTGATGACTGGAGTTGACCAGTCGAAGACTGAGCCACTAATTGAGCCACCTGTCCCGAAGCAGGGATATCCTGAAAACCTGACCTGTTGGTAGCTCTTGAGGAATGGCGTTGGCTACCCCTGCCTATGGAGTGCTAGGCTTTAGTACGCCATAACTCCTATTCAAAGCGAAAGATTAGCACCCTTTACTGAATCTTGGCCTAGGTTCCAGGATTATTATTGATCATTGTCATCTGTTTTCTCCAATGCATTAACATTCTGGAGCTAATTGAACACAGGTTTGTGTTTTCACTTGAAGATGCAGATACAAGATGCTTTAAAGTAAAACTGGAAAACATAACACATTTGTATTTTCTGCACTAACAATAAGACGGTCTGAAAGCACGCCTCAGCTCCCATTAAATACTTAGCACACTTTAGGG